>NW_026600337.1:155865-333365 GCF_029448725.1 Salvelinus fontinalis | reverse complement strand
ACATAGAAATTGACCAAAGAACTGGAAGAACTTGGAGAATTTCTTTATAAATATTGATAGATGTACTTTGTCTTAGATGTTATGTTTAACATCAACATATCAAGGCTATACATCAATCAAAGACGTTCACTGTCCTCGATAGATGAATGTCTAATATGCCATTTACAGTATGTGATTCTGGTATACTTTCTGATTTTAAACTGCTTATTTTTGCTCTTAGGGGAATATAATACTTCAGTAGATGTTACTCTGTTGTACTGATGCTCTCTGTTGACTCTGCTGCCAGTTAGATTCTCTGAGGGGTTTTTGTACAGATCCTCCACTCACTCACACCACTGTGTCTGTCTTGCACAGTAATACACAGCAGAGTCCTCTGTTCTCAGACCAGACAGCTTCAGATACACCATGCTGTTAGAATTATCTCTGGTGACTTCTATCCGTCATTCAATATTTTTTAATAGATTGTTTTGCTGGCATCATAATAGATCAGTCCCATCTAGTCCAGTGCTTTTCCCGCAGGTTGTCATATTCAGTGCATCCCATGTCTACTAAATGTAAAGCTAGATCCCTTACTGGACAGGCTTTTTCAGGACTGGGCCGGAGGGAATGACTCCAGACTCTGGACATTTAAACCTGATGGAAGGAAAGAGATATTAAGGTAATGGAGTTTATAACAAAATATTGTCAATGTTCAGTCATTCCTCATAGTAAAAGTAGTTGATAAAGGAGTAGGTGGCTGCAGAACTCACAGGGCAGACAGAGAGAGAGCAGCAGAAGGTAGAGTTTTCCCTTCATACTGAGGGTGGAGACATGAACTCAGCTGCTCCACACAAGACAACAAGTCAGCAGTAGAACATAAATATATATGAACTCTGAGGGATCTGGATTTACATCGTGAGGTCATGGGGGAGGGATTGATGACTCTGAAGTCAGAAGTCAATTTATGGCTCATCAGTAGGGCCAGGAGTTGTCCTTCATCACTTGACCTGACCTGGTGAAAACATTTTGTATTTTTTTTTACTTAGTCAGAAAAACCTCCAGGGCCTATTCAACACACACATAACTGACTCAAGGACAGGAGGAACTGTGGGGAACATGATGATTATTTAAATATTGATCATCTTCATTAACTCATTTAATTGTGGATTCTTTTAAATGGCATGTACTGTGTAGACATCTATTCGTCAAGGAGAGAATTGAAAATGTATTGAAAAGTACATACGTAAAAGGCATAGGTGACAAAAACTGTACAGTAATATTCATAGGACCTGTTTCCAATGGGGCAGTTAAGCAAAATCAGTTAAAAAAAAGAGTCTGTTTTACATTTATACTTTCTATCATGAATGAACACAGCTTAATGAGATTCAACACCTCACATAGCCTGTACTTTGTTTTGTTTCTGCATACATGTGTATAGATGATGTAATTAAGCAATAAGGCACACGAGGCCGTGTTATGTGCTGAATACAGTCACAGGTAACTTACTTTGTTCGGCCTGAAGCGATAGCCCAAGCGTTGGTGAAGCCTGTCGAATCTTACAGCGTCTGGATTGGTATTTTACCTATCAGCTAACCACATTGTATGTTGTAGCAATTTACATTGAATTAGGAATGAGTAATTTAATAGGATCTCTATGGAAATCTGTCAGTCGATGACACAGTCGATGACGCAGCACACAACCATTGGTTGATGCATGCAACGTCTGAGCAGCGGAATGTGAAATTTATCTCTACAGGGGAATCTGCATTTCAAAAGTGAAAGAAATCTTCCGAGGTCTGATAGGCAGACAGCTAGGCTTATATTAACCCCCGCTATAACAAACTAAATGCTGGGTTGGAAGCAAGGGGAAATAAAGTCTGAGTTGAGATAAATACAAGAGATGATTTTGACAGCAACATGAACATGATATTATTATGGAGGTGCAGTGACCATTTTTAGGTGTTACTGTCAGCAGGCATTGGTATGTCTGTGACGGCCAACACAGCACTGCTTGAAACGCTGCTCATCCAATCAGTATCCAGTATCCAAACAACCTGTTTTATAGTGTAGTATAGCTGATACCAAATGACATACTGTGCAATGTTTGCATATGATTACCTACATTGTCTCATAACTCTGAGTGTTTCTTAAATCTGCATTTTGTATTGTCAATGTATATATTGTGGAGTGACACTTTAATAATTGTTTCTAACTTCTAACTTTCTACTCTTGCCTATAGGACAATGTTCATGTTAATAGTAGTTCAGTTGATGGTTTACTGGTTACTTTGGTTCTCAGTGGAATGTGTGCAGTTTGTAGTCTGCTGAACTGATGCTCTACTGCCCTCTGTTGACTGTGCTGAACTGATGCTCTACTGCCCTCTGTTGACTGTACTGTACTGATGCTCTTCTGCCCTCTGTTGACTGTACTGTACTGATGCTCTTCTGCCCTCTGTTGACTGTACTGTACTGATGCTCTTCTGCCCTCTGTTGACTGTGCTGTACTGATGCTCTACTGCCCTCTGTTGACTGTGCTGTACTGATGCTCTACTGCCCTCTGTTGACTGTACTGTACTGATGCTCTACTGCCATCTGTTGACTGTGCTGAACTGATGCTCGACTGCCCTCTGTTGACTGTGCTGAACTGATGCTCTACTGCCCTCTGTTGACTGTACTGTACTGATGCTCTACTGCCCTCTGTTGACTGTGCTGAACTGATGCTCTACTGCCCTCTGTTGACTGTACTGTACTGATGCTCTTCTGCCCTCGGTTGACTGTACTGTACTGATGCTCTTCTGCCCTCTGTTGACTATACTGTACTGATGCTCTTCTGCCCTGTGTTGACTGTGCTGTACTGATGCTCTACTGCCCTCTGTTGACTGTACTGTACTGATGCTCTACTGCCCTCTGTTGACTGTACTGTACTGATGCTCTACTGCCCTCTGTTGACTGTGCTGTACTGATGCTCTACTGCCCTCTGTTGACTGTACTGTACTGATGCTCTACTGCCCTCTGTTGACTGTGCTGTACTGATGCTCTACTGCCCTCTGTTGACTGTGCTGTACTGATGCTCTACTGCCCTCTGTTGACTGTGCTGTACTGATGCTCTACTCCCCTCTGTTGACTGTGCTGTACTGATACTCTACTGCCCACTCGGGCCTGTACTGTACTGATGCTCTACTGCCCTCTGTTGACTGTGCTGTACTGATGCTCTACTGCCCTCTGTTGACTGTGTTGTACTGATGCTCTACTGCCCTCTGTTGACTGTACTGTACTGATGCTCTTCTGCCCTCTGTTGACTGTGCTGTACTGATGCTCTACTGCCCTCTGTTGACTGTACTGTACTGATGCTCTTTTGCCCTCTGTTGACTGTGCTGTACTGATGCTCTACTGCCCTCTGTTGACTGTGCTGTACTGATGCTCTACTGCCCTCTGTTGACTGTACTGTACTGATGCTCTTCTGCCCTCTGTTGACTGGGCTGTACTGATGCTCTACTGCCCTCTGTTGACTGGGCTGTACTGATGCTCTACTGCCCTCTGTTGACTGTGCTGTACTGATGCTCTTCTGCCCTCTGTTGACTGTGCTGTACTGATGCTCTACTGCCCTCTGTTGACTGTACTGTACTGATGCTCTTTTGCCCTCTGTTGACTGTACTGTACTGATGCTCTACTGCCCTCTGTTGACTGTGCTGTACTGATGCTCTTCTGCCCTCTGTTGACTGTGCTGTACTGATGCTCTACTGCCCTCTGTTGACTGTGCTGTACTGATGCTTTTCTGCCCTCTGTTGACTGTGCTGTACTGATGCTCTTCTGCCCTCTGTTGACTGTACTGTACTGATGCTCTACTGCCCTCTGTTGACTGTGCTGTACTGATGCTCTACTGCCCTCTGTTGACTGTGCTGTACTGATGCTCTTCTGCCCTCTGTTGACTGTGCTGTACTGATGCTCTTCTGTCCTCTGTTGACTGTGCTGTACTGATGCTCTTCTGCCCTCTGTTGACTGTGCTGTACTGATGCTCTACTGCCCTCTGTTGACTGTACTGTACTGATGCTCTTCTGCCCTCTGTTGACTGTGCTGTACTGATGCTCTTCTGTCCTCTGTTGACTGTGCTGTACTGATGCTCTACTGACCTCCGACTGTGCTGTACTGATGCTCTTCTGCCCTCTATTGACTGTACTGTACTGATGCTCTACTGCCCTCTGTTGACACTGCTGTACTGATGCTCTTCTGCCCTCTGTTGACTGTACTGTACTGATGCTCTACTGCCCTCTGTTGACTGTACTGTACTGATGCTCTTCTGCCCTCTGTTGACTGTACTGTACTGATGCTCTTCTGCCCTCTGTTGACTGTGCTGTACTGATGCTCTACTGCCCTCTGTTGACTGTACTGTACTGATGCTCTACTGCCCTCTGTTGACTGTACTGTACTGATGCTCTACTGCCCTCTGTTGACTGTGCTGTACTGATGCTCTACTGCCCTCTGTTGACTGTACTGTACTGATGCTCTACTGCCCTCTGTTGACTGTGCTGTACTGATGCTCTACTGCCCTCTGTTGACTGTGCTGTACTGAAGCTCTACTGCCCTCTGTTGACTGTACTGTACTGATGCTCTTCTGCCCTCTGTTGACTGGGCTGTACTGATGCTCTACTGCCCTCTGTTGACTGTGCTGTACTGATGCTCTACTGCCCTCTGTTGACTGTGCTGTACTGATGCTCTTCTGCCCTCTTTTGACTATGCTGTACTGATGCTCTACTGCCCTCTGTTGACTGTACTGTACTGATGCTCTTTTGCCCTCTGTTGACTGTACTGTACTGATGCTCTACTGCCCTCTGTTGACTGTGCTGTACTGATGCTCTTCTGCCCTCTGTTGACTGTGCTGTACTGATGCTCTACTGCCCTCTGTTGACTGTGCTGTACTGATGCTCTTCTGCCCTCTGTTGACTGTGCTGTACTGATGCTCTTCTGTCCTCTGTTGACTGTGCTGTACTGATGCTCTACTGCCCTCTGTTGACTGTGCTGTACTGATGCTCTTCTGCCCTCTGTTGACTGTGCTGTACTGATGCTCTTCTGTCCTCTGTTGACTGTGCTGTACTGATGCTCTACTGACCTCCGACTGTGCTGTACTGATGCTCTTCTGCCCTCTGTTGACTGTACTGTACTGATGCTCTACTGCCCTCTGTTGACTGTGCTGTACTGATGCTCTTCTGCCCTCTGTTGACTGTGCTGAACTGATGCTCTACTGCCCTCTGTTGACTGTGGTGTACTGATGCTCTACTGCCCTCTGTTGACTGTGCTGTACTGATGCTCTTCTGCCCTCTGTTGACTGTGCTGTACTGATGCTCTTCTGCCCTCTGTTGACTGTGCTGTACTGATGCTCTACTGCCCTCTGTTGACTGTACTGTACTGATGCTCTTCTGCCCTCTGTTGACTGTGCTGTACTGATGCTCTTCTGTCCTCTGTTGACTGTGCTGTACTGATGCTCTACTGACCTCCGACTGTGCTGTACTGATGCTCTTCTGCCCTCTATTGACTGTACTGTACTGATGCTCTACTGCCCTCTGTTGACACTGCTGTACTGACGCTCTTCTGCCCTCTGTTGACTGTGTTGTACTGATGCTCTTCTGCCCTCTGTTGACTGTACTGTACTGATGCTCTTCTACCCTCTGTTGACTGTGCTGTACTGATGCTCTTCTGCCCTCTGTTGACTGTGCTGTACTGATGCTCTACTGCCCTCTGTTGACTGTGCTGTACTGATGCTCTTCTGCCCTCTGTTGACTGTGCTGTACTGATGCTCTTCTGCCCTCTGTTGACTGTACTGTACTGATGCTCTACTACCCTCTGTTGACTGTGCTGTACTGATGCTCTACTACCCTCTGTTGACTGTGCTGTACTGATGCTCTACTGCCCTCTGTTGACTGTACTGTACTGATGCTCTTCTGCCCTCTGTTGACTGTACTGTACTGATGCTCTTCTGCCCTCTGTTGACTGTACTGTACTGATGCTCTACTGCCCTCTGTTGACACTGCTGTACTGATGCTCTTCTGCCCTCTGTTGACTGTGCTGTACTGATGCTCTACTGCCCTCTGACTATACTGTACTGATGCTCTACTGCCCTCTGTTGACTGTACTGTACTGCTGCTCTTCTGCCCTTTGTTGACTGCACTGTACTGATGCTCTTCTGCCCTCTGTTGACTGTGCTGTACTGATGCTCTTCTGCCCTCTGTTGACTGTACTGTACTGATGCTCTTCTGCCCTCTGTTGACTGTGCTGTACTGATGCTCTACTGCCCTCTGTTGACTGTACTGTACTGATGCTCTACTGCCCTCTGTTGACTGTGCTGTACTGATGCTCTACTGACCTCTGACTGTGCTGTACTGATGCGCTACTGCCCTCTGTTGACTGTGCTGTACTGATGCTCTACTGACCTCTGACTGTGCTGTACTGATGCTCTACTGACCTCTGACTGTACTGTACTGATGCTCTACTGCCCTCTGTTGACTGTGCTGTACTGATGCTCTACTGACCTCTGTTGACTGTACTGTACTGATGCTCTACTCCCCTCTGTTGACTGTACTGTACTGATGCTCTACTGCCCTCTGTTGACTATACTGTACTGATGCTCTTCTGCCCTCTGTTGACTGTGCTGTACTGATGCTCTACTGCCCTCTGTTGACTGTACTGTACTGATGCTCTACTGCCCTCTGTTGACTGTGCTGTACTGATGCTCTTCTGCCCTCTGTTGACTGTACTGTACTGATGCTTTTATGCCCTCTGTTGACTATACTGTACTGATGCTCTTCTGCCCTCTGTTGACTGTGCTGTACTGATGCTCTACTGCTCTCTGTTGACAGTGTTGTACTGATGCTCTTCTGCCCTCTGTTGACTGTGCTGTACTGATACTCTACTGCCCTCTGTTGACTATACTGTACTGATGCTCTTCTGCCCTCTGTTGACTGTGCTGTACTGATGCTCTTCTGCCCTCTGTTGACTGTGCTGTCTGATACTCTACTGCCCTCTGTTGACTATACTGTACTGATGCTCTTCTGCCCTCTGTTGACTGTGCTGTACTGATGCTCTTCTGCCCTCTGTTGACTGTACTGTACTGATGCTCTTCTGCCCTCTGTTGACTGTGCTGTACTGATGCTCTTCTGCCCTCTGTTGACTGTGCTGTACTGATGCTCTTCTGCCCTCTGACTGTGCTGTACTGATGCTCTACTGCCCTCTGTTGACTGTACTGTACTGATGCTCTTCTGCCCTCTGTTGACTGTGCTGTACTTACTGATGCTCTTCTGCCCTCTGTTGACTGTGCTGTACTGATGCTCTACTGACCTCTGTTGAATGTGCTTTACTGATGCTCTTCTGCCCTCTGACTGTACTGTACTGATGCTCTTCTGCCCTCTGTTGACTGTACTGTACTGATGCTCTACTGCCCTCTGTTGACTGTGCTGTACTGATGCTCTACTGACCTCTGTTGACTGTACTGTACTGATGCTCTACTGACCACAGTTGACTGTGCTGTACTGATGCTCTTCTGCCCTCTGTCGACTGTTTTACCAGTTAGATTCTCAGAGGGGTTTTTGTACAGATCCTCCACTCCCTCACACCACTGTGTCTCTCTTGCACAGTAATACACAGCAGAGTCCTCTGCTCTCAGACCAGACAGCTTCACATACACCATGCTGTTAGAATTATCTCTGATGACTTCTATCCGTCCTTCAACACTTGTTGCATATGCAGTTCCACTACCATCAGGACAGCGATCACTCATCTCAGATTAGACAAATATTTTTTCTTCAACAAGCAGGATGCACAGGATGTACTTCGAACACCCGACAAGGCCAACATCCCTGTCATTGGCAAGAGAAAGAGAAGCAGGTACAGAGGACACAGAGCTGGGTGCCTCGTAAGGATCCGCAGACGGCGAGTGGGAAAGCTGCCATTACCGTCAGTATTGCTTGCCAACGTACAATCATTGGACAATAAATTAGACGAGGTACGATCATGAAGATCCTACCAATGGGACATCAGAAACTGTAAAATCTTATGTTTCACAGAATCATGGCTGAATGATGACATGGATATTCAGCTTGCGGGATATAAGCTGCACCGGCTAGGTAGAAAAGCACACTCCGGTAAGATGAAGGGGGGTGGTCTGTGCATATTTGTAAACAACAGCTGGTGCACAAAATCTAAGGAAGTCTCAAGATTTTGTTCGCCTGAAGTAGAGTATCTTATGATAAGCTGTAAACCACACTATTTGCCAAGAGAGTTTTCATCTATATTTTTCATGGCTGTTTATTTACCACCACAGACGGATGCTGGCACTAAGACCGCACTCAGTCAGCTGTATAAGGAAATAAGCAAACAGGAAACCGCTCACCCGGAGGCGGCGCTCCTAGTGGCCAAGGACTTTAATGCTGGGAAACTTAAATTAGTTTTACCAAATCTCTATCAACATGTTAAATGGGCAACCAGAGGAAAAAAAATTCTAGATCACCTGTACTCCACACACAGAGTACAAAGCTCTCCCTTGCCCTCCTTTTGGCAAATCTGACCACAATTCTATCCTCCTGATTCCTGCTTACAAGCAACGATTTAAGCAGGAAGCACCAGTGACTCGGTATATAAAAAAGGTGGTCAGATGCAGCAGATGCTAAACTACAGGACTGTTTTGCTATCACAGACTGGAACATGTTCCGGGATTCTTCTGATGGCATCGAGGAGTACACCACATCAGTCACTGGCTTTATCAATAAGTGCATCAAGGACGTCGTCCCGACAGTGACTGTATGCACATACCCCAACCAGAAGCCATGGATTACAGGCAACATTCGCACTGAACTAAAGGGTAGAGCTGCCGCTTTCAAGGTGCGGGACTCTAACCCGGAAGCTTATAAGAAAGCCTGCTATGCCCTCTGATGAACCATCAAACAGGCAAAGAACCAATACAGGGCTAAGATTGAATCGTACTACACCGGCTCCGACGCTCATCTTATGTGGCAGGGCTTGCAAACCGTTACAGACTACAAAGGGAAGCACAGCCACGAGCTGCCCAGTGACACGAGCCTACCAGACGAGCTAAATCACTTCTATGCTCGCTTCGAGGCAAGCAACAATGAGGTATGCATGAGAGCATCAGCTGTTCCCGACGACAGTGTGATCACTCTCTCCATAGCCGACGTGAGTAAGACCTTTTAACACGTCAACATTCACAAGGCTGCGGGGCCAGATGGATTACCAGGACGTCTGCTCCAGGCATGTGCTGACCAACTGGCAGGTGTCTTCACTGACATTTTCAACATGTTCCTGATTGAGTCTGTAATACCAACATGTTTCAAGCAGACCACCATAGTCCCTGTGCCCAAGAACACGAATGCAACCTGCCTAAATGACTACAGAACCGCAGCACTCACGTCCGTAGCCATGAAGTGCTTTGAAAGGCTGGTCATGGCTCACATCAACACCATTATCCCAGAAACCCTAGACCCACTCCAATTTGCATACCGCCCAATCAGATCCACAGATGCAATCTCTATTGCACTCCACACTGCCGTTTCCCACATGGACAAAAGGAACACCTACTTGAGAATGCTATTCATTGACTACAGCTCAGCGTTCAACACCATAGTACCCTCAAAGCTCATCACTAAGCTAAGGATCCTGGGACTAAACACCTCCCTCTGCAACTGGATCCTGGACTTCCTGACGGTCCGCCCCTAGGTGGTGAGGGTAGGTAGCAACACATCCGCCACGCTGATCCCCAACACTAGAACCTCTCAGGGGTGCGTGCTCAGTCCCTTCCTGTACTCCCTGTTCACCCAGGTTATCAAATGGCTACCCGGACTATTTGCACTGTTATTTTTCACTGTCTTTTTAATGTTGTTTTTATTTCTTTACTTATCTATTGTTCACCTAATACTTATTTTTTACTTAAAACTTGCACTGTTGGTAAGTAAGCATTTCACTGTAAGGTCTACACCTGTTGTATTCGACGCACGTGACAAATAAACTTTGATTTGATTTTATCATCCCATATAAGACAATAGATCACAAATATGTTAACTCAATGGATATTATAATTATCTCTAAACGTAAAATACTTTGTTCCAATACAATTCTAGATTGTTGAGTACATACTACAGAGGCCCATCAAGACCAGGAGGTGTAGTTTCCCTGTCATCTTTTCAGGATGTCAGATGCATAGGGGTTTCAAGGCAATCAAGTCAGACATCATCAATCATTGTCAATCAACAAACATTGTCTGTGTTGTTTAAACAGTAAAGTATTTATTTAACCTTTATTTAACTAGGCAAGTCAGATAAGAACAAATTCTTATTTACAATGACAGCCTAGGAACAGTGGGTTAACTGCCTTGTTCAGAGGTATAATGATAGATTTTTACCTTGTCAGCTCAGGGATTCAATCTAGCAACCTTTTGGTTACTGGCCCAACGCTCTAAACACTAGGCTACCTGCCGTCCCTCATATGAACATTATGTTTCGTGTATTGAGAAGAGTCATGAAATAATGGTATATTATACATAATTTATATTAAATCATATTACATTTTTATATTTCCCACAACAATATCACAAACACGTTAATATAAGTGGCCCCTGTAAGAAATGTACGTATATTGTCTCATAAGTTTTTGGAAAACGTATCCAACATCAGCAGTACATCACTGTTGTGTGTTTAAAAATATATATATATGTCACCGCACTTTTACAATGATACTGTACACTAGTCATTTCTTAGGGTTAATCAAGATTATTATATCAGAAAAAGTGCTTATCAGAGTGCAGGTGTATCCTGGGTAGAAGTCATGCTTTGGAAGCTTTGAACTAATATACCCAATACTCATTTTGATAAACATGGCTTTTAAAACGCATTCTTAAACTCTCTCCCATTGACACAATTATAATGAAGACATAGTAAAGTATTTTGGGGTAGGTACCCAGAACAGCTTTGAGAAACCACATAGAGCAATTTATTACTTTAGTTAAGGACTCATTGTTCAATGCAATTCTTGAAAAGTGTGTTATATTTATTACAAACACAAACATGAATATGGTCTGTCAATAACATTGTGTGTAGAAGTGATTGACAGAAAATATTAAATAATATAATTAACACAACTGTTATTAATAAGGTCTATCATATAAATGAAAATATCTGATTCCTTGATCCATCTCACCATTTATTCAAACCAAATGCAAATTGTGTTCATGTCGTTGAAACATTGCATGGTTACCAGCCATCAGCTGGCTTCTACAAAATACAGTTTCTCCTCAGCTGAAACAAGGTAGTGAGAATTAGATCATGAAAGAGTATATGAACATTCCCTACAGTCCCTGGGCTACTTAACTGCTTTAACTGTCTATCTGAATCAGCAGAGATGCTAAACTGGGACCCTGAAACACCCAGGGGACAGACTGGAGTTCACCAAGCGTGGTGCCACACAGCTGTGAGGGTCACAGAGGGGAAGAGAGAGGGGTGAGGTGTGTGAGAGAAACAGACACCACTGAGAAAAGGAGAGCAGGGCCGGTGTGGAACAGAATAGATTATCAAACATAAACCCTTAGACTATGGAATGGATGCATTAATACTTACTTTACATCAGTCTGACCAACATGATGGAAAATATGCTGTTTCTGTGTGACTTAAAGCATACAAATTATGACAAAAGTAACTACAAATATGTTTATTCCATACTCTAAGTATGTACGATTAAATAGTCTGTTTATATTGATATGTTCAGTCAATTTGATCAGTATCTGTGACTATTTGGCTACTTGTAAATTTTACCTTTTAAAAATGACGTTACAGTTTTTATATCTCAGGCCCAGAAAGTCAGATTCTAATGAGGTAAAGTTCTCCTGGTTCAGTTTTCTCAGAGGGTCTACGTCATCAGAGAATGGTCCTTGGTGGTGCTACAGACCACAGCTGGAGCTGAAAACATCTGCATCTTCATTCTCTCTGTATTTTTGTCTTAATGTCTTAAGATGTCTTAAAGCATATGAACTGTTTGAACAGTAACAGTCCACTGGAGATGGAGAGCTCTGTCCATAATAGGTCCTGAGACAGGATAGACTGGGGCTGAAGTTTAGTTAACACGTCTCGACACGTTCAACATTCATTGGTTCTACTTAACAGAAACATAGGACACAATTGAAGAATAGCAACCAACGAAGAGAAAATGAAGAGAAAATGAAGATGAGAATATGACCATTCAAATTCATAGCAGTGAAATGCTCTCCCATATGGGTCCAGAGTGTAGTCAGTGTGCAGACAGTACAATCCTGTCAACTCTCATGTCCATGGAGAGGTTTTTGTATTGATGTTTGTCACTGTGGCCATTCCCGTACACAGTGACTCACTCCATTACAAAAACCCATGTCACATACAGCCACAGAATCCTCAGTTAAACTCACTGAAACCTCCAATGTCTCTATGTGGACAATGTTTTTTCCAATCCTGTCATTTACAACAACCATTGAAGTTCAATTCAAGCATATTTTTAGATCACATGATTCACAGTGTACAGAAAATAGTTGTTCCCCAGTGTATGTCTGTTTTAAAGTTTTTAATGATGAGATTTCTTTCTCTGAAGAAAGCCTATAGAGTATGGACATTTGTTTGAGTTGATCATGTGTATAAATGTACCAGCACGTTTAGGTTAGCTGCCTATAGACAATCAGAATGTATATGTCTGTGTTCCTTAGGTGTCAGCACTCTCACACTCTGTGCTTAGTAGAGGTGGTAGGTTTTTGTCATGGACTGTATCATTGTGACCCGCTATATGGCACAGTGGTTTAACCCTGTACAAACCCCCCACCACTCTGTACAGGGACATGGCTGTATTATTGTGACCTGCTATATGGCACAGTGGTTTAACCCTGTACAAACCTCCCCACCACTCTGTACAGGGCCATGGCTGTATTATTGTGACCTGCTATATGGCACAGTGGTTTAACCCTGTACAAACCCCCCACCACTCTGTACAGGGCCATGGCTGTATCATTGTGACCTGCTATATGGCACAGTGGTTTAACCCTGTACAAACCCCCCACCACTATGTACAGGGCCATGGCTGTATTATTGTGACCTGCTATATGTCACAGTGGTTTAACCCTGTACAAACCCCCCACCACTCTGTACAGGGCCATGGCTGTATCATTGTGACCTGCTAAATGGCACAGTGGTTTAACCCTGTACAAACCCCCCACTACTCTGTACAGGACCAAAGATGGAATAAACATGTGCAGCTTTTCACAAAAACTATAACATGATCTGTTGATTTCGATCTGATGAACAGAATGTCAAATTAAGTTTTGCTACTTATTAATAACTATTTTATTAGTTTGGGTTTTCAGCTTTTACTCTGTCAGGCATTTTGACCATAACAAGGATTAATGAACCTTGCTGAGTACAGTTTTATAGACAGTAATTAAGTACATTTTTAGTTCTTATTTAAAGTAAAAGATATTTTTATTTAAAACATTTATTCTGTTTTTAGAATCCAATAATTAGAGTAGCTGTTTAAATGTCTCGTCTTCTAATTGCATATGAGATGAAGTAGTTAGCCATTTTCCACCACAGTGGTTTTTGTTATGGCGTGTAACACTGTGCCCTTGTAGTTATCATGATGACACACACCCATATAAAAACTTCTCCACACACCAGAGACCAATACATCTATCAGGTACCTGTCATATTTCCCTGTAGTCATCACAAATCTCTATGATTCAATGAATTATCTTAATTTGTCCTCAGCCAATAGAGTTGATCTTGTGAGATTTTATAATCCAAATGTATATGAAGAAATGCCAATCCGTTCTCACAGTCCATTGTGTCTGACGGACAGTGTGCACAGATGAGCATGATGAATCATACAAATAAAATACAACTTAGAGTGAGTTATGCAGCATCTCTTTAGGTTGTAAAATAAATGTTCTTTGCACTACAGGAATATGAATGAGAATTTGTAAGAATGTGGAGTGTGTTACATATTATAGTACAGTATTGGGACGTCATACTGTAGAAGAGTGGTATTCTAAGAAGGGGCAGTGACCCCTAGGTGGGCCACAGAGGTATTGCGTGTGCATATGTGGCGTAGATTTGACTGGTTTTGGTGCAACTGCCCCAGCAATTTCAGTCACAGTGCCTCTCGAGCACAATATTAAACAGCAGAGTCCTCTGAACTCAGACTCTTGGCCTCTAAGAACTGGGTGCTTGTAGGGACGTCCTCAGTCAGGATGAACTGGCCTTTCAGGGATTCTGAGTAGTCTGGAGCATCTGTTGAACCAGAGTTAATTCTCCCAATCCACTCCAGAGCTTTGCCTGGTTTCTGCCTTATCCAGTGCATGTAGTAGTCTGTCATATCAAACCCAGAGTTTTTACTGGACAATTTAACAGTGTCTTCAGGTCTTTTCATCTGAGAAGGTGACTGATCCATCTCATCACAGCAAAGTCCTGTAAACATTACGGAGGCCATTGTATAAATGATTCATTCAATAGATGTAACTTTTCTGGTTAAAATGTACTGGCTTCATACTCACCCAATATGCATGCTAGTGTGAAAATAACAATCCCACAGCTGTTCAAAATCATTCTGGTTTCTGAAATGTCATATAACTAGTAACTATTGTATGAGTTGAATGATGAGTTGGGAACATGCTGCTTTATTTACAGAGGGGGAAGGGAAGTAAGTTTGCCAAGCTCGCCCTCTGGAGGTTGGCCACAGCTGGCACTGGGCTATTAACCTTATCTCCTGTAGGTTCACTTAAATATCTCTTAAATTGTCTTACCATTTATTACACAATGCTGCATAGGATAGACTCTTTCAATATTTTCCATATTAAAAAAGAGTGATATTGAATAGCACTAGAGATCAAATCAAAGTTGCCATAACACCTGCAAATCATATACATGAACAATAAACTTTGATTTGGTTTGATCTCCAGCACTATTCAACATCATTCTCTCTGAATAATACTTATTGTATTTAATGTGGCAGAGAGGAGGGCCAGTCTTTTATTACAGTAAAAAATACTTCCTTCATGGTGTGACCAAAAGGCTCACTAACAGCTTCTACCCCCAAGCCAATAGACTGCTGAACAATTAATCAAATGGCCACCGGACTACTTACATTGACACCACCCCCCCATTTGTTTTGTACACTGCTGCTCCTCGCTGTTCATTACTTTAATACGCATACTGTATAATAAGTGGATTTGTAAAATTGGGGGACAATATATAGAAAGTGCTGTAATTTCTAAAAAGTGTCACCAGATATAGATGAAAATTCCCTCGTATTAATGTTGACAGTCTGCATTTTAACCTCATAGTCATTGAATCATTTCAAATCCAAAGTGCTGGAGTCCAGAGCCAAATCCACAAAAATGTGTCCCTGTCCCAATGCTTTTGTAGCTCACTATATACATTTACATCATTTAGCAGACGCTCTTATCCAGAGCGACTTACAAGTACATACATTCATACTTTTTTTGTACTGGCCCCCTGTGGGAATCGAACCCACAACCCTGGCGTTGCAAGCGCCATGCTCTACCAACTGAGCCACACGGGACAGTATATTTCTATAGTATATTTCTGTGTGCATGCGTGTGTGCATTGCTATCGTACATGCAGTGTTTCTCTTCTTTCAAGGAAGTGTATTTGTGGCCCTGGCAGTTGCTGGACAGTTTCAGTGCCACAGGTGTGGTATCAAGGGGATAGAGAGAGAGAGGAAACTGTTTTTGCATGACACTATTATTAGACAAGTTAGAGAACCAAGAAACCACCTCAGATCAACTGATAACAGAATGTTGAAGTCTTAGTTGAATATTACAGATATCTAACATTGTTTTAATCTGTCCTGGGAGGGACTACAGCTGTAATTTGGCTGGAAATTGTGAAAAAATGCATCTAACCAATTTGTAGATTCACAAGCTTTATATTATTATTGTGTGCTCGGAATTTGGGACCAAATACTAAACTTTTGACTACTTTAATACGCATACTGTAAAATAAGTGGATTTGTAAAATTGGGGGACAATATATAGAAAGTGCTGTAATTTCTAAAAAGTGTCAACAGATATAGATGAAAATTCCCTCGTATTAATGTTGACAGTCTGCATTTTAACCTCATAGTCATTGAATCATTTCAAATCCAAAGTGCTGGAGTCCAGAGCCAAATCCACAAAAATGTGTCTCTGTCCCAATACTTTTGTAGCTCACTATAATTACAGTATATTTCTGTGTGCATGCGTGTGTGCATTGCTATCGTACATGCAGTGTTTCTCTTCTTTCAAGGAAGTGTATTTGTGGCCCTGGCGGTTGCTGGACAGTTTCAGTGCCACAGGTATGGCACAGGTATCAAGGGGATAGAGAGAGAGGAAACTGTTTTTGCATGACACTATTATTAGACAAGTTAGAGAACCAAGAAACCACCTCAGATCAACTGCTAACAGAATGTTGAAGTCTTAGTTGAATATTACAGATATCTAACGTTGTTTTAATCTGTCCAGGGAGGGACTACAGCTGTAATTTGGCTCCATAGATAACTCTGCCAAGCAGAAACATTCCAATCAGTAATGTCTTTGTATTTAGGATGTGTCCTTGTCCCAGTATTAGTATCCAGCGGATGTAAAAAAAAAAGACAACAACTTAAAGTGAAAAAGGACACACAGACATCACAGTATACACTTATATTCAAAGATACTGTACAAAATAAATCAATGAATGAAAAATAACATATCACCACAATGCTTGTATAATATTGAGAACAACAATACTAATCAATCATAATCAATAATGTATTGGATATATATGTAACATTACTACTGAAGAATACTATGCCATAACCATTGCAGACCATTTTCTTTCTAATCTAGACACATCTATCTCTACAGTCCATCATGTGTTCTTCACTGCTTCATCTGAAAAGAGGCAGAGACAGATACAGGTTATTACAATAAACAGAGAGAAAAATGGAACAACGTAGGTTACCTTGGCCCACAAGGAGTTTCTTATCTCTCCTCTGTGTATATAATCATATTTGGAAGTTTCTCATCTCTCCTCTGTGTATATAATCATATTTGGAAGTTTCTCATCTCTCCTCTGTGTATATAATCATATTTGGAAGTTTCTCATCTCTCCTCTGTGTATATAATCATATTTGGAAGTTTCTCATCCCTCCTCTGTGTATATAATCATATTTGGAAGTTTCTCATCTCTCCTCTGTGTATATAATCATATTTGGAAGTTTCTCATCTCTCCTCTGTGTATATAATCATATTTGGAAGTTTCTCATCTCTCCTCTGTGTATATATTCATATTTGGAAGTTTCTCATCTCTCCTCTGTGTATATAATCATATTTGGAAGTTTTTCATCCCTCCTCTGTTTATATAATCATATTTGGAAGTTTCTCATCTCTCCTCTGTGTATATAATCATATTTGGAAGTTTCTCATCTCTCCTCTGTGTATATAATCATATTTGGAAGTTTCTCATCCCTCCTCTGTGTATATAATCATATTTGGAAGTTTCTCATCTCTCCTCTGTGCATATAATCATATTTGGAAGTTTTTCATCCCTCCTCTGTGTATATAATCATATTTGGAAGTTTCTCATCTCTCCTCTGTGTATATAATCATATTTGGAAGTTTCTCATCTCTCCTCTGTGTACATAATCATATTTGGAAGTTTCTCATCTCTCCTCTGTGTACATAATCATATTTGGAAGTTTCTCATCTCTCCTCTGTGTACATAATCATATTTGGAAGTTTCTCATCTCTCCTCTGTGTACATAATCATATTTGGAAGTTTCTCATCTCTCCTCTGTGTACATAATCATATTTGGAAGTTTCTCATCTCTCCTCTGTGTATATAATCATATTTGGAAGTTTCTCATCTCTCCTCTGTGTACATAATCATATTTGGAAGTTTCTCATCTCTCCTCTGTGTACATAATCATATTTGGAAGTTTCTCATCTCTCCTCTGTGTACATAATCATATTTGGAAGTTTCTCATCTCTCCTCTGTGTACATAATCATATTTGGAAGTTTCTCATCTCTCCTCTGTGTACATAATCATATTTTGAAGTTTCTCATCTCTCCTCTGTGTACATAATCATATTTGGAAGTTTCTCATCTCTCCTCTGTGTACATAATCATATTTGGAAGTTTCTCATCTCTCCTCTGTGTACATAATCATATTTGGAAGTTTCTCATCTCTCCTCTGTGTACATAATCATATTTTGAAGTTTCTCATCTCTCCTCTGTGTACATAATCAAATTTGGAAGTTTCTCATCTCTCCTCTGTGTATATAATCATATTTGGAAGTTTCTCATCTCTCCTCTGTGTACATAATCATATTTGGAAGTTTCTCATCTCTCCTCTGTGTATATAATCATATTTGAAGTTTCTCATCTCTCCTCTGTGTATATAATCATATTTGGAAGTTTCTCATCTCTCCTCTGTGTACATAATCATATTTGAAGTTTCTCATCTCTCCTCTGTGTATATAATCATATTTGGAAGTTTCTCATCTCTCCTCTGTTTAATACATCATATTTGGAAGTTTCTCATCTCTCCTCTGTTTATATAATCATATTTGGAAGTTTCTCATTTCTCCTCTGTGTACATAATCATATTTGGAAGTTTCTCATCTCTCCTCTGTGTATATAATCATATTTGGAAGTTTCTCATCTCTCCTCTGTGTATATAATCATATTTGGAGGTTTCTCATCTCTCCTCTGTGTATATAATCATATTTGGAAGTTTCTCATCTCTCCTCTGTGTATATAATCATATTTGGAAGTTTCTCATCTCTCCTCTGTGTATATAATCATATTTGGAAGTGTCTCATCTCTCCTCTGTGTATATAATCATATTTGGAGGTTTCTCATCTCTCCTCTGTGTATATAATCATATTTGGAAGTGTCTCATCTCTCCTCTGTGTATATAATCATATTTGGAAGTTTCTCATCTCTCCTCTGTGTATATAATCATGAAAGGGAAATGAGCAACTAGCGCTCACAATCAAATCAAATCAAATTGTATTGGTCACATACACATATTTAGCAGATGTTATTGCTGGTGTAGCAAAATGCTTGTGTTCAATTAAACACTTGATACATAATTGTTTTATTTAAAATCATGACGTTTCAGCTGCCAATGGCCTTCATCAGAAGTCTACAAGTACATGAAATAAGTGGTGTCAGTACCTTGACCAGGCTGAGTACTGTGCTGTAGGTGAGAGAGAGAAGGAAGAGGATGATGAAGGAGGAGGTGGTGGACCACAGGCTGCTGAAATCATCCTCATCGTTGTCCGTGCAGCTCAGAGCGAATCCCGCCTCAGGCTCAGTCTGTAGGATGTTCGCTGAGAACAGGGAGGGAGACAGGTGGTGAGGAACGGACATACACTTGTTTCTGCGTGTGTGTGTGTGTGTGTTTGTGTGTGTGTTTGTGTGTGTTCATTTGTGTCTGTGTGTTCATGTTTGTCTGTGTATTGTAAACCTGTATTGTATTAGTCTTTATTATATTCTAACAAATACAGCTACTTGAGTTCAAATGATATGTACACACACAGACACACACATCAACCCACAGATAACACCTTAAACTGATCTGTGCAGACTCATATCTTGGCCTATTATTAACATGCACATCCACTCACATTATATCAAGCTACACCTATACACTAAATAGTACATCCATGACCACCTGACTGGAAGCATAGTACTACTATGTAGGCTATTCATTACTGGTGTGTATTTTCATGCCAAACAATTGTCTTCATTCTGTTTTTTATGATGAATAGACCAGATTATTTTTCTAAGACTTGAAGTAATTGATATATGAACACCAAACCATGTGATCTCATATGCGGTATTGTTTATTAGCCAGTCTCCACATTAGGAAGACACATTAAACAATGACAAAGGACAACAATGGCAACACAAGTCTGTGCAATAGGACATATATCTTTTAACACAGTAGACTGGACAATATCACATTAGACAATATGGTTACAGTCAACAAAACAATGACAACACTAACATGTTAACTTTAACTCAACAAGGACAACAATGAATGACATCTTTGAGGACAGCAGAGCACAAACCTGGTAATTGGCTATTCTGACCCACAGAGGAGTCAATAAGGAGACACAACAACACAACACACACAGATTAATATAGTTTGTCTTCACATGAGTTACCCATGGACTTCGACACACTCCTCTCTTTAGGTGCGGTGCTGTTGTCCGAGCCGGCGTGCTTGACGGCGCATGTGAAAAGTACGTTTGTCTCCCACTTATCCTTGGTGGTGGTGAAGACGCTGGTGACAGAGTGGGTGCCTTCCGGGGTTTTCTGAGGAGGACTGGTGACCCCCTCCTGGTACTGGCTGCTGTTCACCTGCCACATGATGTAGACGTCACAGAGAGACGGGCAGATCACCAGGCACACCAGAGTCACAGTCTCCTCCTCCCTGGTGTCTTCCTCTGGGAGAAGGTGGACGGACACTGAAGGGGCTTCACCTGCAAGAGGATTGATTTGAAGGAGAAACATTACACTCATGTACATGGAGGTACATATGAAAACCAGTATGTGGAAATCAGTTTAAAATCAACCTAGTGGTCCTTAACCCTGGTTCTGGAGCAACACGGGGGTGTGCAGGTTTCTGTTCTAGTCCAGCACTAACACACCTGATTCAACTAAGCAAAGGTGATGATTAGTTAATGATTAGTTGATTTGCTCACTCAGGTGTGTTAGCGCTGGGCTGGAGCAAAAGTCTGCACATCCTGTGTCTCCCTCTCCAGAACCTGGAGTATGTGACCACTTTTCACAATCACATTGAGATGTCTCAGTGACCTACTACCTTTGGTGAAGCTGATGACCTGAATGGCCGGTTTGTCTTCACCACTCTTCTTGGCAGAACACTGGACTGTCTTCACTTTGGTCCACTTCGTCTGGTCTATGGTCAGAGTACTGACCCTGCTGTTCAGGTTGCCCTTTGATTCAATAGGTTTCAGATCGATGTGATCTGTTTGTTCCTGTCTGTCGACCTGCCAGGTGATAGTGGTACCAGACACTGTGTCCTGGTCTGTACCACTGATGACACAGTCCAGCACTGCTTTGTTGTCCAAGAACACATCTCTCACACGCGGTGGGTTCAGAGTCACCGTCAGTGGTTCTGAAAGGGAGAGCAGCAGTGGGAAAGCAGGACATGTTAATGTTCCTGATGAGGAACTACACTAAATAATAGACATACTGTATGTGAGCATGACATCTATTGTAGTACAGTCTTCTCATATGTACAGACCTGTTTTGGAGATTGTCTTGATGGTGGGTGGTCCCTGGTGCTGCACCACACAGCTGTACTTGACCTTGTTGTTCCAGTCAGTGTTGATGACCTTCAGCAGACTGCTGCCTGAGTAGAGGCCTGACGGCTGTTTGCCTACAGTAGTGATCTGGCCCTCCACCTCCATGTCATTCTTCTTCCAGGTGACAGTGACTTTATTGGGGGTGAAATCTTCAATCATACACATCAGGTACTGGGTGGTGCCAATGGGCCCCGACAGCAAAGATACTGTTGGAGACTTTGGGACTGTGTAGCGGGAGGTTAAAAAAAATGTCTGCATGTTAATTTAACCCCTTATTGAAATAAGACATCCAGGGTAAACACCAAGTATTATTTTATAATCAGGTTTTCTAAAGAGAAATAGTTTACATCACAAACATTAAAATGCAATCTTTAGAAAAATAGAACCAACTTCATAAAAAAATACAATATAATGACCACATCTTACCTGGTTTATGGATGACTGCTGTCTTTCCACCTCCAGGATGTTCTACAGAACAAATGAAAGACTTTGAGTTTTCCCAGTCATTCTTAGCCACACGGAGCTGACTGACTCCTGTGTAGGCTCCCCCACTCTGGACTGCCGGGTACTGGATGAAGTCCGACAGCGGACTCCCGCTGGCATTTTTCCACTTGAATGTGAGTGAGGAAGGTGAAAAGCCGGTAGCGAGACAACCGATGCTGTAGACATTGTTAGAAGCGGTTCCACAGTTCATAAGAGGAAATAGAGTAGGGGTGGCTGTGGCTGCTGCAAGAAAGAAAGAAAGAAAGGTAACACTTGATTTGAATGTACAAAATGACCAGGTAACTACTAGGAATTACCATGGTAAAATGGTCATTACACAGTTATAACCTGAGAACTACTTGTTCATTTAATCTGGCACTATAAGGCACCATTTAGTTCCATGTAGTTGGTTGTCTTGTATTCTTTGATGTGTAACTACCACTACGTTTCTAGTTTTATTAGTGTACAGGATACAAATACACCATCTACAAAAACCTTACTTTCAGGTTCCTTCTCAACAATGCTACAACAAGAAGAAATACTAAAAGATAAGAATAGGAACATAAAGTAAGTGGCTCAGTAGAATAGAATAAACATTTTAGAAAAGGCATAATACAGAAAGGAACAATTAA
Source organism: Salvelinus fontinalis (assembly GCF_029448725.1). Classification (NCBI taxonomy): domain Eukaryota; kingdom Metazoa; phylum Chordata; class Actinopteri; order Salmoniformes; family Salmonidae; genus Salvelinus; species Salvelinus fontinalis. The sequence continues at coordinate 310,884 of NW_026600337.1, read as the reverse complement.
AAACACATTAACACATTCAATTGTAGACACATTTACCAGTGAAAACAGAACTGTAAAATAAAACATACTGTTTCTATAATAAAACCTTTTAAATAAATCATTTATATGGATTAAGGTGATGCCAATTAACTCTCAATTCAATACAGGCTAAGATGAACTCTTATTATTATACCTATAGTCAGGTTATGTGTTTGACTCCCATATGAATAGCCTACATTTTCATTTTCACATGGTCATTTTTGACCTAAAGCAAAGCCTACATAATCCACTAAATAAACATCAATCGCAAAAAGTGAAAGACGTATGTGGACAGATGAACAAACAATATACTGCTTTACCTAGGTGTGCTACACAAACAACGTTATCCAAGTAGTAATGTCTACTTTTCTCCATAAAACAATGATTTATCTTCAAACTACAACAATTTGATTGCATGAAAAAAACACACAAAAACAATGGCTTACCTGATGATACTGTGACCATTGTTCCTTTCCCCCAATAGTCAAAGTATCCATACACAGTGTGACAAGGGCATATGCCAAGCAGTACAAAAACTACCCTCTTTACACCAATCGGTTTCAACTAATCTTGATAACTTCAAAGTACATTGGTTTGTAAAAACAAATCTAAATAGATACTACATTGTCACAGAGTCACACTTGGTCAACAATGTATTTCCACAATATATAACATTTTCTCGTAGACTGTAAAAAAAATTCTGAGGAAGGAATGGTTTTCTATTTATAAGACTTTAGGAAACACATTTCTGCATCATTCTACAACAGCAGAACCTAGAATTTGAGGAACTATTTGACTTTCAAGGAAATAAGCAAATTGATGTAAACCATTTCTTTAGTGGACTATGAACAGGTCTATTCAAGGACATTTTGCATCTGAAAAATGCAAAAGACAAAAATATGTTCTTTCTACACTCAAAATAGAATGGGAAAATTAAACATTCGATGGATATCATACATTTAAGTTTGCTTACCTGTTGAGACGGTGACTTGTGTCCCTTTTCCCCAGTAGTCAAAAGCATCACAGTGCTATGTCTCCATTCACTGCCTGTACAAAAACCCTGCACTTCAATAGGCAGCTTTAAAGTCACGATTCTGAATCCAACGGAATAAAATATAATGCAATATCGTAATACTATCATACACCTGATTCCTTAAGGACAGATGTTGTGAATTCCGTTTTGTATACATTTAAAAAAAATTATGCTCAGGTCCATGTCATGACATCACTCCATCAAAATATACTTTTTAAAAATGTAAAACAATTTACAATGGCGTTATATCAATATCAGACGATCATTGGAAGAATATTGTATGGTTTCTCCCCATTGTCCCAATCCTCAGGCAGATATAATGCAGGTTTTGTCTCTGAGGTTTCTGTACAGCCTCATTTCACTGTGCCCCCCAGCCCATATCACAGTGATATACCCCAGCACAAAAACACCTCCTTCACATCTCCATAGGGATTCCATATGACTGCTCTCAGTGAGGTATAAGAAACATAAAACCATCCATAATACAATATAATATAACAATACTAAAGACTCTTACAGTATCATATTCATCTATGATTTGGTGGATTATTGTTTCTGACAAAAGGTGTATCCATTGTCAGTTTTGTAACAGTTGTTTGCAAATGTATGGATTTAAGTGTTGCAGTATAAAACCAAATATCATGGCTATGGCCAAAATCCTGTTTATGGTGAGGATTCATCAGGGTTACATTGGTACCATTGTCCTGGGGGGTGATTATTTGACCTGTTCAGTGTTGATGTGTCCATACAGGAGCAAAGGGGTTTTTGTATGGCGTAATATCACTGTGGCCCCCGTATAGTCACAGTGATACACACCATAACAAAAACCTCCCACCAGCACCACACACCTGCTCTTTGAGGACAGCAACACATTCAGATGGTTGTGGATAGGTGATAATACACATATCTATTATTTCTTAGAATATTTTATGATATTGTTTACCTTCAGGAAACTGTTATGTAATATATATTATAGAAAATGTATTTATTATTTTGAATTAGAACATTTTACCTAAATCTTGCTATTACAATTCTTTATAACTGCTATATACCTTTCTTACAATAAGCCTTTCTTATAATAATGTTTTAATTTTCACCTAACTCAACATAATTGTTATTTATTCAGCATTAGCATGAATGGTTTAACCTTTAATAGTTGTTATTTAGTCAGTATCAGTATGAATGGTTTAACCTTTACTAGTTGTTATGTGGTCAGCATCATTATGAATGGTTTAACCTTTAATAGTTGTTATTTAGTCAGCATCATTATGAATGGTTTAACCTTTAATAGTTGTTATTTAGTCAGCATCATTATGAATGGTTTAACCTTTAATAGTTGTTATTTAGTCAGCATCATTATGAATGGTTTAACCTTAATAGTTGTTATTTAGTCAGCATCATTATGAATGGTTTAACCTTAATAGTTGTTATTTAGTCAGCATCATTATGAATGGTTTAACCTTAATAGTTGTTATTTAGTCAGCATCATTATGAATGGTTTAACCTTAATAGTTGTTATTTAGTCAGCATCATTATGAATGGTTTAACCTTAATAGTTGTTATTTAGTCAGCATCATTATGAATGGTTTAACCTTTAATAGTTGTTATTTAGTCAGATTCATTGTGAATGGTTTAACCTTTAATAGTTATTATTTAGTCAGATTCATTATGAATGGTTTAACCTTTAATAGTTGTTCTTTAGTCAGCATCATTATGAATGGTTTGGATGTTCACAATCTTTATCACTAATTTAACAAAGAACAAACTTTGTATCGCTTAATTAAAAAATCTACTTATAACCTGCTTATAAACATGAAACAATTTTGTACTTACATGCACATGTCTGTTATTCATGGTTAAAATATGATTGCAGATACATGATTCTAATTATGTAGAAAGCTTTTCAAACAGTTTATCTCATTCCCAGGAAGTGTCTATTTTGACTGTGACAATGTGAACTGGGTAATCCTTAGGGAACGATGGTTTCATGTGACAGACATCTTTGTTGTTTTTGTACAGGTCATGCTTGCTTCACACCACTGTGTGTCATTATATCTGACACAGTAATACACAGCTGTGTCTTCAGTTTGAATTCTCTGCCCTTCTACAGTCACTATGTTGTTGGAACCATCTTTGGAGATGCTGAACCTGCTTTTCAAGGAACCCTTGGAGTCTCCATCTGAACCATTATATAGCTTTACCTACAGGATGCCTAATCCAGTCTGTGGTATAGCTCTCATCACAGATAGAATACCCAGATACCTTACAGGTGATGCTCCAAGACTCTCTTGGCTTTACAACCATTGAGCTTGGCTGCTGAGTTCTGGGTCAACAATACCGTGCACACCTGTGGGGGGATTGAGATATTTGAAAATGGTCTAACATCAGGTACATGATAAGTTGATGAAGCTTGATTGTGTTATAGTAATATTTATTTAAAAAATAAACAGGAGGCAGGTGCAAGCAGCAGAATCAGAGATGCAGGGAACATGGTTTGTGTGGAAGCTGAACTGATGGGAACAATACTTATTTACTCCAACTAGGTGAAGGAGAGACAGACCCTTCTACATATACTGTACAAATAGGGGAATTGATTTGCATCAAAGTCTGAGATTTAGGATTAATGCAGAAGTACAGTTAGTAAATTACTAGTACCAATGTGACATGTTGAGTAGAACATACTTTTTATCGTAGTAATACAATTATTTCTTATGGAATGCATTGTGCAGCATTATGAATGGTTCTGTTCTGCTCGTGGTGTACAGTATGTTATTATACTCGTTATCATTGATGCACAGATGGAGATAATCTAACTATCGGTGTCCACCAAAGATACAGTATATATAGTACATGGCCTATTACTCTTTTCATATAACAGTAAAAATCTGCTATCAAAATTCCCTGTTTACATTTCATTATGCTCAATGAGGACATTAATTCCTATCAGTAATTCAAACTCCTGATTGGATTAGACTGATATACAAGTGAATGTAAATAAACTGTCATCAAGATTATATTTACTGACTAACATGGCCAGAGTGGTTTAAGCTTCATTGAGCTTGATGAGGAATGGTATGCTGTGAATACACTTATGCTGGATCCTCAGTTTATCGTTTGTCTTACATACCATTAAGACTACTTTAGTGAGAGAAGTGCTTGATCAGTTTATGTACAGCCCTGCAGCCTCCTGTGTCTCTGGCACAATAATAAACAGCAGAGTCTTCAGTGTTCAGACTGTTCATCTGGAGATACACCTGTTTCATGCTATTGTCTCTGGAGATGGTGAACCGACCCTGAACAGACTGGGGGTAGTAAGTGCTTCTGCTGTCATGGGTAATAGTTGCAACCCACTCGAGTCCTTTCCCAGGAGCCTGTCTGATCCAAGACATCCAGTAGTTATTCATGTCTAAATCAGAGGCTGTGCAGGTCAGTTTGTGTGGTTCTTCAGGCTTTTTAACTACTGGTCCAGACTGAATCAGCCTCTGACCATGAACATCTGTTGATAAAAAGAGAGTATTTCAAACTTGAAGAAGAGCTTTTAAGTACACACAACCATCTGTTGAAAGTAAAAACAAAGTGTTTACCTGACAGTCCTATAACCATTAGCAGTAGCCCTATTATGTAATCTTTGTTAAACACTTTTGACTATTGTCAGTGTCTATCACTCAGTCTAGTATTCAAAGCTTCAGCCCCTCTCTTCCACTCTGCAGTGAGATAAGTAGTGATGGAAGAGGCCAGAGTTTTGCATTGACTCCTCCTCACTGGGTGGGAAGATCACAAAGAGATTAAATAGAAAACTCAGAGATGGGGAACATGTTCTGGATACTTTGACAATTACTTGTTTGTGTGACAAGACTGGGCAAGCGATAGTTTGATTGTGTAGTTTGAATGTTAGATGTCTTTTATTGTGTAGTGCTTTGTGATATTGTTGTATTATTTACAGAAATGAACCTCAGTATTATTCTAGTGTGACACAAAGAAAGTAATACACCACCTATCCATGTTGTTAGGGTGGTTTTTATACAGCTGCTCCACCAGCTTCAATCAGTGTGTCTGTCAAACACAATAATAAACAGCAGAGTCCTCTGATCCCAGACTCTTGGCCTCTAAGAGCTGTGTGCTTGTGGAGAAGTCCTCATTCAGGGTGAACTATCCTTAGTATGAGTAGTCTGGAACATCTGTTTAACCAGAGTCAACGCTCCCAATCCACTTCAGAGTTTTGCCTGGTTTCTGCCTTATGCAGTGCATGAAGAACCTTGCCATTGTAAACTCAGAGATTTAACAGTATCTCCTCGTCTTTTCACATGAGAATGTGACTGATCCAGTCTGATATCACAACAACACCTGCAAAACAAGAACATTCAGTTGAAGATATGGCATTTACACAAATTTTGAGTTGAAGAATGAGGAACCTAGAGGAAAATTACAATGGGAACAGGGTGCATGGCTGGCCCTTAAATGTACACGGAGAGCTAACATTAATGATATGCATGTCAATCTCTCATGGCTCAAAGTGGAGGAGAGATTGACTTCACCACTACTTGTTTTTGTAAGAAGTGTTGACATGCTGAATGCACAGAGGTATCTATTTAAACTACTAGCACACAGCTCGGACACACATGTATACCCCACAAGACATGCCACCAGAGGTCTCTTCACAGTCCCCAAGTCAAGAACAGACTATGGGAGGTGCAGAGTGATACATAGAGCCATACATGCAACTCTATTCCACATCAGGCAACTGATGCAAGCAGTAGAATCCGATTTAAAAAACAGATAAAAAACATCTTATGGAACAGCAGGGACTGTGAAGAGATACACACACAGGTACAGACACAGGCATACACACACGCATGCTAGCACACACACTCTACACACACGTACACTGTAATATTGTTGTATCGGGGTATTATACTATTTGTATTGTAGATATGTAGTGGTGTAATAATGTTATATTATGTACTGTTTATCTTTAGTTGTAAGTGTAATGCAAGTGCCTTAATGTGTTTGGACCCCAGGAAGAGTAGCTGCTGCCTTGGCAGGAACTAATGGGGATCCTTAATGAATACAAATACAAATACTCAGACATTCTTCAGTCACAATGATGTACTGTATAGGGCTTTACTTACAGTGTATAGACATCACCATGACAACTAAACTCCAGACAGTCATCAGTTCCATTAATAAGTGATAGTTAGTGGAGGATGTGTTGTTAATGTCAGTCCAAGCTTCCTATAATGAGAAGGCCAGAGCTGAGTGTCTGATTATAAAGAGATGGAGGTAGGTAGACTTTGCATAGACTGACCCCTAGAGGATGAAATAGAGACTGAGATGGAGAGATGTTCTTTCAGTGTTGATATTGGCAGCATTGTTTCTCAGAAAAGCACAGGATGACAGAATCTATTCGCATTAATACAATAAACTTGTTCCATCTATACTTGTTCCATTACTCTTTGACATTAATGACTTTCATGGTTCTATATTTAATATTATAAACTGGTTGGTTCGAGCCCTGAATGCTGATTGGCTGAAAGCCATGCTACATCAGACCATATACCATGGGTATGACAAAACATGTATTTTTACTGTTCTAATTACATTGGTAACTAGTTTATAATAGCAATAAGGCACCTCAGGTGTTTGTGGTATATTGGCAGTATACCACAGGAAGGGCTGTATCCAGGACATATACCACACCCCCTCTGGCCTTATTGCTTAATTATACTAATTCAAGGTCCTCTGTGTCCAAATCACTAAGGACTTAAAATGGTCCACTCACATGAGCACAGTCGTGAAGAAGGTGCAACAGCGCCTTCTCCCCCTCAAGAAGTTGAAAAGGTTTGGCATGGGCCCTCAAATCCTCAAAAATGTTCTAGAGCTTCACCATTGAGAGCATTTTGATTGGCTGCATCACTGCTTGGTATGGCAACAGCATCACCCTCAATCGCATGGCTCTACAGAGGATGGTGCGGACAGCCCAGTATTTTACTGGGGCCAGACATCCCTGTCATCCAGGACCTCTATATCAGGCGGTGTGGAAGGAAGGCCCCGAAAAATTGTTAGACTCCAACCAGCTAAGCCATAGACTGTTCTCTCTGCTTCCGGTGCATCAAGTCTGACACCAACAGCCTTGAACAGCTTCTATCCCCAAGCAATAAGACTGCTAAATAGCTAACAGAATGGCTACATGGGACTATCTGAGTTGACCCTTGTATTACATTTTTATTTTTGCACTGTCTCTATGCACACTCATAGGACTCTACACACTCACACACACTAACACTTAAACACACACATAACATTCACACACATTTATACTGACTCTACACACATGCACACACACTCACATACAATCATCACTTACGCTGGCACTACTCTGTTTATCATATATCATGATGCCTTGTTCCCTTACCTCTATACATCTACATCCATTACTCCAGTATCAATGCACATTGTAAATGGGATTGGAAGTGACACTGTATATAGCTTCTTACTTTCTTCTTTTTATTTATTGTGTGTTTTTGTTCTACCTTATGTTCTTTTTTGTGCTACATTGATATTGATCACTGCATTGTTGGGTTTGGAGCTTGCAAGAAAGGCATTTCACTGTACTTGTGCACGTGACATTAAAACTTAATTCTGTTTGCTGAAATTTGACATTTGGTTTCATGCAAATAAGTTCCCCAAATTGAAAGATTTTACCAAAAAAGGGTTTAGCTGCTAGAGATTGATTATTTATTTGACTGAATGACTGCATAAATGATTAAACCTTTTGGAGTAGTCATTTGTCAACTGACTTTGAAAGGCTGTAAAGTTTTCTGTTAAAGTTTCAAGAGGATTTTCATACTGTTATGTTGACAGGTTGTCAGGAATATGTTATGCTTTTCAAGTTATATATATTTTTTTTATATTTGGGTTATAATTTACAGTAGGATGTGTCTACTCAATCCTATAGTGTTGGTGTGGTCATGGGATTGATATTGACAGACACTGGAGCTCAGAATTGTCTCACTTTTTCACAGTAAAATATCGGCTTGGTCAGTTTTTGTACAGTTCTGTAGCCTCCTGTGTCACTGTGTCTCTGGCACAATAATAAACAGCAGAGTCTTCAGTGTTCAGACTGTTCATCTGGAGATACAGCTGCTGCTTGCTATTGTCTCTGGAGATGGTGAACCGACCCTGAACTGACTGGGAGTAGTAGATGCTACTACCACTTGGACCAGAAATACAAGCTATCCATTCCAACCATTTACCAGAAGCCTTTCTGATCCAGTTAGTCAGAGCTCGTTGAGATTCCAGAATATGTACAGGTCAGTTTGTGGGATTCTCCAGACATTTTAGCAACTGGTTCAGACTCAGTCAGTGTTTGGCACTGAAAACCTGTGAAAATTCAAAATGACAATGTTTAACACTATCACATAAAAACATTACTTTGAAGTTTGAACACATCCCATTTTATTAATCTGTAGGACATAAATCTGTTGTTATTGAGTTAAAATGGTTACAATTAAAACTATTTGAAAAAGCCTGTTTGAGAATGATTCTAGTGGACACAACAGACTCACACACATACCGTGAATGAACACCAACATAAGTATTAAACTATAGAGTCCTCATTGTTCAGTATTAGTTAATGCAGGTCTCGCATGAACTAATACTGTTAATGCAGACAAGGCTGATAAGCTGAGAGGGCACTGAACAGTTGCACTTGGCCAAATCAATTCCAGTAATTAATGAAATAAATTATACTTTTACTATGACACTTCACGACCCACCAATAACACTTTAGGTCATGACTGATAATTTAAGAAAGGCTGCAGTAGGGTATTGGCCCAAAACATTATCACACATTATCACTGCATATTGGCTATGCTTGAATTGCCCTGCCAATGTTGTTCTTCTCAGATAATTTTGAAATTATATAAGGTACCAGTCAAAAGTTTGGACACACTTACTCATTCAAGGGTTTGTCTTTATTTTGTACTATTTTCTACAGTGTATAATAATAGTGAAGACATCAAAACTATGAAATAACACAAAAAATAATCTAGTAACCAAAAAAGTGTTGGCATTCTCTCAACCAGCATCACCTGGAAAGCTTTTCCAACAGTCTTGAAGGTGTTCCCACAAATGCTGAGCACTTGTTGGCTGCTTTTCCTTCAATCTGCAGTCCAAATCATCCCAAACCATCTCAATTGGGTTGAGGTCTGATGATTGTGGAGACCAGGTATTCTGATGCAGCACTCCATCACTTTCCTTCTTGGTCAAATTGACCTTACACAGTCTGGAGGTGTGTTGGGTCATTGTCCTGTTGAAAAACAAATGACAGTCACACTAAGCGCAAATCAGTTGGGATCGTGTATCGCTGCAGAATGATGTGGTACTGTAGCCATGCTGGTTAAGTGTGCCTAGAATTCTAAATATATCACAGACTGTGTCACCAGCAAAGCATCCCCACACCATTTAAACCTCCTCCTCCATGCTTCATGGTGGGAACCACACATGAGGAGATCATCCGTTCACCAACTCTGCGTCTCACAAAGACACAGCGGTTGGAACAAAAAAAATCTCAAATTTGGACTCATCAGACCAAAGGACATATTTCCACCAGTCTAATTTCCATTGCTCGTGTTTCTTGGCCCAAGCAAGTCTTTTCTTCTTATTGGAGTCCTCTAGTATTGGTTTCTTTGCAGCAATTTGACCACGCAGGCCTGAATTACGCAGTCTTTTCTGAACAGTTGATGTTGAGATGTGTCCCTTACTTGAACTCTGTGAATCATTTATTTGGGCTGCAATCTGAGGTGCAGTTAACTCTAATGAACTTATCCTCTGCAGCAGAGGTAACTCTGGGTCTTCCTTTCCTGTGGCGGTCCTCATGAGAGCCAGTTTCATCATAGCGCTTGCTGATTTTTGTGACTGCACTTTAAGAATCTTTAAAAGTTCTTGACATTTTCGTGTTGACTGACCTTCATGTCTTAAAGTAATGATGGATGTCATTTATCTTTTCTTTTTGAGCTGTTCTTGCCATAATTTGGACTTGGTCTTCTTCCAAATAGGGCTATTTTCTGTATAACACCCCTACCACGTCACAACACAACTGATTGGCTCAAAAGCATTAAGAAGAAAATAAATTCCACAATTAACTTTTAACAAGGCACACCTGTTAATTGAAATTGTTTCCAGCTGACTACCTCATGAAGCTGGTTGAGAGAATGCCAAGAGGGTGGTTACTTTGAAGAATCTCAATAATAAATCATATTTTGATATGTATAACACTTTTTTGGTTACTACATGATTCCATATGTTTTATTTCATAGTTTTAATGTAGAAAATTGTACAAAAATAAAGCCAAACCCTTGAAATAGTAGGTGTGTCCAAACTTTTGACTGGTACTGGATATATAATTATTATTCGTATATAATACTTGAATATACCAATTATTGGTGTCACTCAAGGATCTACACTGAACAAATATATAAACACAACATGTAAAGTGTTGGTCCCATGTTTCATGAGCTGAAATAAAAGATCCCATAAAAGAAATGTTCCATAAGTACAAAAAAGCTTATTTCTCTCAGGTTTTTTTGCACAAATTTTAGTGCGCATTTCTCAATATTTTTTTAACCTTTATATTACTTTGCAAGTCAGTTAAGAGCAAATTCTCATTTTCAATGACAGCCTAGTTCAGAACAACAGATTTGTAACTTGTCAGCTCTGGGATTTGATCTTGCAACCTTTCGGTTACTAGTCCAACACTCTAACCACTAGGCTACCACCTGACATATTACAAGTGTGGCATATCATGAAGCCTATTAACCCATTACAGTCTAAGTGCTGGCTGGGGGGATGGATGGGGAGTTGTACTATAGTTTGCCATCAGATATTATATTTAATTTTGATTCACATGATTACTTTTATGACTTTTTCTTCATATTTTTTATCCAAAAATGGCAGGTATGTGTTTTTATATGTTTTCATGGTTTATCATTTTAGATTTAATTGAAAATCTGATCTGTCTATGAGAGTATTTCATGTGTCTACCAGTGTGTGTAGTTGATGCAAATGGTGTTGCATTGAGTCTTTTAGAAACGTTCATACTAAGATCAATGTTAATCAGTTTTTGTGCAGCACTGCAGCCTCCTGTGTCACTGTGGCTGTCGTGCACAATAATAAACAGCAGAGTCTTCAGTCTTCAGACTGTTCATCTGGAGATACACCTGCTTCATGCTGTTGTCTCTGGAGATGGTGAACCGACCCTGAACAGACTGGGAATAGTGGATGTAACTACTACCACTGCTAATATAGGACACCCACTCCAGTCCTTTCCCAGGAGCCTGTCTGATCCAAGCTGCATCAATGTTTCCACCAAACCCGTTATATGTACAGGTCAGTTTGTGGGAATCCTGAGGCTTTTTAACCACTGGTCCAGATTCAGTTAGTGTCTGACCCTGAACACCTGTGGAAATGAAATACCCAAAACTTTAGAATGCAAACATTCATACACATGAACAGTGATGTCTTTAAACATGTCTATATACATAACTTTCTGAAAAATTACTGAAGATGATGGAACATTCATTCTAGTGAACACAGAATATTGTAACTTACTTTTTACAGAGACCACCATGAGTTCTAAACTCCAGACAGTCCTCATTGTTCAGTGATAGTCAGGTTATATGCAGTGCTTGCTACCGAATCAATCCACACTGTCTATAATGAGAAGGCCAGGGCTGTGTGTGATTATAAAGGGATAAACGGGATGGAGACTTTGCATAGACCGCCCTCTAGAGGATTAAATATCCTGACAGGAAGAAATCTGCTCTATTCCTATATTCTCTCTCCTCTCTGTCCTTTGTTCTTCTCTCTGTAGTTCAGATTCTACTTATGAGATGTGTTGACTATAATGGCTTTAGTATGATGCGTTTACTATATATAATGGCTTTAGGTCGATGTGTTCAAGATCAGCAACACAGGGACAAAAGTTATGCATGGTTTTAACGCTTTTGGTAAGGTTAACTTATTAAATTATAATTTGACAATTTTTGGGACTGAGCGTTAGTCTTAAATATGTTGATATCTTGTTGTGGAGCTGTATATTATGTTGTGCTTGCATCATTCTCACATGGGTATCTGGGAATTTGTTCAGGTCTGGTGCTGGTTTGTATCACTGTGGAGGGTAGCAAACACAGTAATACACAGCTGTGTCTTCAGGTTGCAGGCTCTGCCCTTGTAAAGACACAGAGTTGCTGGAAGCATCTCTTGAAATGCTGAACATGTTATTCAGTGCATAATTTATGTAGATATCTCCATCATCCCATATATGTGAAATCCACTCCATTGATTTCCCTGCAGGCTTTCGAACCCAACCTGTGGCAAAGCTTGTGCTGCTGTCACTAACAGAATACCCAGAGACCTTACAGGTGATGCTCAGAGACTCTCCAGGCTTTACAACCATTACACTTGGCTGGCTGAGTTCGAGACCACCACAGTACACATCTGTTTGCTAAATAGGACAGTTAAGTGTGACCGATAAGGATATTGTTAAAATAATATTTTCTTAATATATTTTATTGAGCCTCAACCCATTCCTTCCCCCAAACCCTGAGAGACTCACAGGAAGCAGCTGCCAGCAGGAGCAGCAGCAGAGATGCAGGTTACATGGCTTGTGTTGAAGCTGAACTGGTGGGAGCTGCTCTTCTCTACTCCAACTGACTCTGAGACAAACAGTCCACTTTTTACAGAGAGGGGTGGTGTGTTAGGCTCCTTTGCATGTAGAGCTGGTATAAAAGGACAAGACTGTTATTAACTGGGTTGACCTGCATTATGAACGGTCAAAATGAAATACAACATGTCAATTTTGGATTGTCATTTTCTTTACAGTACAGTGTATTATCGCTTGTATTGTAATAGTCATCACTGAACAGCTCTAAATCTGAACATAATAATTACATTTGGGGGTTTCTCAAGGATCTATCCTTAGTCTATCACTGATTTTAGTTTACATTAAGGACTTTCATGTGATATCTAAATGTACATTTGATGAGTTTCATTCCAAAACTCTATATCCATTTTCAGAAATGTTGGAAAATTAGCATTTATTGTTTTAAGAAAATATGAAAGAGATTGTGTGTTGTTCAATGACAGACATGTTTTTGTTTCAAATCCAGCACTTGATGGTTTCATTTCAGAAAGACAAATAATCATGTTTTTTTGCTATGTATCCACCTGACTCTCAGAGAAATAAGTAGTACTGCTAGTTTTTACACAGTCAAATAAAACAAATAACTACCTATTCTAATAAATAACTGTGGAAAAAAATTATAAACCCCCACACTGCTCTTGCTACAGTAGTACCACTGCTCTTGCTACAGTAGTATCACTGCTCTTGCTACAATAGTATCACTGCTCTTTATTAAGCTGTACATATCGACCTCATGTCCTTCGTTGGAGCTTTTGTGAGTGTTTTTAATTTGCACCCTTGTGTGGACATTGTTCTACCCACATCTGTTCAATGCATCGAATGGGGTTGGATTCGAGGCAAAGTAAACATGTGCTACCAAAAATAACAATGTGCATTTCATAAGTATTCTAACAGTGTACACAAAACTTATTAAACACGTCTGTAAAACTACAGTGAGGAGCTCGACCTATCAAGTACGTTTTCATAAATCATTGAGTGCAGTGCAAGAAAAAACGTCAGAGTAGGCAGAAGTGGTGGCAGTTCATGTTCACATTTACAACATAACATGCATTGGCATCATTACAAGTAATGTTTTTGGTCATTAAAATTAACTGCCTTTTGGTTCATCCCTGTCGTTTCTGCCCATGTAACTTTTATTCACTAATTCTCTGTTTGAGAGAACGAGAGGCTTTACTTGCATAACACAGCCCACATGGACATTTAATCATGTACAGTTGAAGTCGGAAGTTTACATACTGTCAGGACTTCTGCCGAAGTCGATGCCTCTCCTTGTTCGGGCGGTGCTCGGCGGTCGACGTCACCGGTCTTCTAGCCATCATTGATACATTTGTCATTTTCCATTGGTTTTGCCTTGTCTTCCTACACACCTGGTTCCAATCCCATTCATTTCATGTTGTGTATTTAACCCTCTGTTTCCCCTCATGTCTTTGTCAGAGATTGTTTGTTCGTATGCTCATGTATTATGGATTGGTGCGCGACGGGTTCTTGTACCCACTTTTATTTATTATGTACTTTGGTTTTGGAGTTTTGTTCAACGTTATTAAACTACTCCATTCATACCAAGTTCGATTCTCCTGCGCCTGACTTCCCTGCCACCTACACACACGACATTACACATACACTTACATGCTGACCAGACCGGACACGTCGCGTGCGCGAGCGCCGCAAAATAAATTTAGAAATCCATGTTATTCAATTATTGCACCCACACTGCTCGCGTGCGCCAAAGAGAGTCTGCGTTACCATGGGCTAAAATAGAAGTAATTCCTATTTCTGACGCAGAACGTGCTGAAATTCCTGCCTCTCCCATCTCCTCATTGGTTTACAGAAGGAGGTACCCATGTGCCATCGTCTCATTGGTTATACCCACGTGGGTGATTGAAAGACGAACTTTGTTGCCGATTATCGTGGTAATACAATGAAAGTGTAGATGCGATCACCATATAAGTTCAAAGATGAAAAAGCCTGGAAAGAGGAGCGATGACTAGAAACGATTCGGTTGGCCGTTTTATGTGTGGATTAATTGTCGGAGTAGAGGAACTTGTGCATTTCAGGTAAAATAACAACTCAATGTTTATATCCCAGGACAAATTAGCTAGCAACAGCAAGCTAGCTAAATAGGACAAATTAACGTTAGCTTGCACTTGCTAGCTAACTAGCTAAATTGCCATACATGTTTAATGCTTTTCGACCTGTTGTTAAGGCTGTCACTCTCCTCATCCTCGGACGAGGTGAGGAGAGAAGGATCTTCAGACCAAAATGCAGCTTGAGGGAAATAAGCCATCTTTTTATTTATAAACGAAAACTGATGAAGATGGCAACACGAAAACAAACACTTTCAAAACTTACAAAATAAGAAAACGACGTAGAACGAAACCTGAACATAAACTCACATTACTGAAACGTAAACTCACGAACAGGAAACAGACGACATCGAAACGACAAGCCAAACAGTCCCGTATGTGAATATACATCGACAACACGAGAGACATCACAGGAGACAATCACCCACCAACAAACAGTGAGAACGCCCTACCTAAATATGACTCTTAATTAGAGGAAAACGCAAACCACCTGCCTCTAATCAAGAGCCATACCAGGTAACCCAAAACCAACATAGAAACAGATAACATAGACTGCCCACCCAAAACACATGCCCTGACCATAAACACATAAAAAACAACATAAAACAGGTCAGGACTGTTACACCTGTCCCCAAATTAATGTGTCATTGGTTCAGAGTTTGTTTTGATATTTTAACCTGCGTGTCGTGATCGCGTTTGGTGTGGGGCGGCAAAATAAATGTATGCACGATAGCACACGATGGTGCACGCGCGCAGCCGGTTTGGGTTCCGTGTTAGGTTGTAATGGCTTTAGAAACTTCTGATAAGCTAATTGACATCATTTGAGTCAATTGGAGGTGTACCTGTGGATGTACATCAAGGCCTACCTTCAAACTCAGTGCCTCTTTGCTTGACATCATGGGAAAATCTAAAGAAATCACCCAAGACCTCCAAAAGTCTGGTTCATCCTTGGGAGCAATTTCCAAACGCCTGAAGGTACCACGTTCATCTGTACAAACAGTAGTACGCAGGTATAAACATCATGGGACCACGCAGCCATCATACCGCTCAGGAAGGAGACGCTTTCTGTCTCCTAGAGATGAACGTACTTTGGTGCGAAAAGTGCAAATCAATCCCAGAACAACAGCAAAGGACCTTGTGAAGATGCTGGAGGAAACCGGTACAAAAGTATCTATATCCACAGTAAAATGAGTCCTATATCGACATAACCTGAAAGGCCACTCAGCAAGGAAGAAGCCACTGCTCCAAAACCACCATAAAAAAGACGGTTTGCAACTGCACATGGGGACAAAGATTGTACTTTTTGGAGAAATGTAAACTTGAGTGTATGTAAACTTCTGACCCACTGGGAATGTGATGAAAGAAATAAAAGCTGAAATAAATAATTATCTTTACTATTATTCTGACATTTTACATTCTTAAAATAAAGTGATGATCCTAACTGACCTAAAATAGGGAATTATTAGTAGGATTGTAACGGTAGTCGTCATATTCCTCCTCCTCAGACGAGGAGAGGAGAGAGGGATCAGAAGACCAATGTGCAGCGAGGTATGTAGACATCATGAATTTATTAGACAAGACGAACACTGAACCGAACTATACTTGATAAATACAAAATAACAAACAGACAACGTAGACTGACCTGAACATGCAAACTACATAAAATGAAGAACGCACGAACAGGAAAGAACGAACGAACGAATGAGACGAGACAGTACCGTGTGGTGCAATAAACACAGACACAGCGACAATCACCCACAAACAAACAGTGAGAACAGCCTACCTTAAATATGGTTCTCAATCAGAGGAACGTCAAACACCTGCCTCTAATTGAGAACCATCTCAGGCACATTAAACCCATTTACCAACATAGAAACACATAACATAGAAATGCCCACCCACACTCACGCCCTGACCGACTAACACATACAAAACAACAGAAAACAGGTCAGGAACGTGACAAGGATTAAATGTCAGGAATTGTGAAAAACTGAGTTTAAATGTATTTGGCTAAGGTGTATGTAAACTTCCGACTTCAATTGTAGGTGCTCCTTTTGTCTAGGTGGGAAAGGGGCAGTGTGAACTTTACAGTAATGCCAATGGTCAACAACTCAGATTTTGAATCCAAACAAGTCAGATGTTATAAATGGGTCTTAGGTTCATTGTCTCTTTCTTTTTTGTTCCTGACCTGCTGTAGTGAGATATACACTGTCTCTCTTTCTTTCCCTCTCCCATGAGCTATAGGCCATGGCACAAGCCATGGTTTCTTTGTCTCTCTCTCTCTCTGATCATGCTTAGAATAATGCTTGGTAATGCGTGTTAAACCCCGTGGACCCCGAGCAAGACCGAACCCCCGGTTAACATGGTTTGTGAGGAAGCTGAACTGATGGGAACAATACTTATTTACTCCAACTGAGTGAAAGAGAGACAGACTCTTTTTATACAAAGAAGGGAATTGATTTGCATCAAAGTCAGAGATTCAGGATTAAGTACAGATTACAAATTACTAGTATCACAGTGACGTTGAGTAGAACAATTATTTATCATAATAATAATCCCAAAATCTCTTATGGAATGCTTTGTGCAGCATTATGAATGGTTCTGTTCTGCTCGTTGTTTACAGTCGTTGATCAAATTAAAGTTGGAGCTAGTTGAGATTCCAGAATATGTACAGGTCAGTTTGTGGGATTCTCCAGGTATTTTAGCCACTGGTTCAGACTCAGTCAGTTTGGCCCTGAAAACATGTAGAAATTCAAAATGACAAACAACATTTGACAAACTATCAAATAAAATGTTTACTTTGAAGTTCGAACACATCCAGTTGTTTTAATCTGTAGGGCATAATTCTGTAGTTTGTTAGTTAAAGCGGTCACAATAAAAACTATTTTAACCTGTCTAGGATGAGGGTGCCGCTAGCGGCACTCCCCCCCCACCCCCACTGAAAAGGCAGAGCCGCGAAATTCAAAAAAAATATTTTTTTTAAATATTTAACTTTCACACATTAAAGACCAATACAGCTAATGAAAGACACAGATCTTGTGAATCCAGCCAACATGTCCGATTTTTAAAATGTTTTACAGGGAAGACACAATATGTAAAGATGTACATCTATTACCTAAAAACACATTAGCATAATCCACCATCTTTTATTTGTCCACCAACACCAGTAGCTATCACCAATTCGGCTAAACTAAGATATTTATAGCCCCTAACCAAGAAAAAAACTCATCAGATGACAGTCTGATAACATATTTATGGTATGGGATAGGTTTTGTTAGAAAAATGTGCATATTTCAGGTAGATGGCATAGGTTACAATTGCACCCACCGTCACAAATGGACTAGAATAACTACATAGAGCAACGTGTTTACCTACTTACTAATCATCAAACATTTCGTAAAAATACACAGCATACACTAATCGAAAGACACAGATCCTGTGAATACAGACAATATTTCAGATTTTCTAAGTGTCTTACAGCGAAAACACAATAAATCGTTATATTAGCATAGCACAGGTGCAAACATTACCCCAGCATTAATTCTAGCCAAAGTGAGCGATAACGTCAACATCGCCAAAATATATTATTTTTTTCACTAACCTTCTCAGAATTCTTCAGATGACACCCCTGTAACATCACATTACAACATGCATATACAGTTTGTTCGAAAATGTGCATATTTAGCCACCAAAATCATGGTTAGACAATGGGGAAAGTAGCCCAGCTGGTGAGAAAATGTCCGTGCGCCATATTAGACAGTGATCTACTCTTATACATAAATACTCATAAACGTGACAAAAAAATATAGGGTGGACATCGATTGATAGACAATTTAATTCTTAATACAATCGCGGAATTACATTTTTTAAATTATCCTTACTTTTCAATACAGTTTGCGCCAAGCGAAGCTACGTCAAAAAACATGGCGTCCTAAGCCACTAACATTTTTCGACAGAAACACGATTTATCATAATAAAAATGTCCTACTTTGAGCTGTTCTTCCATCAGTATCTTGGGCAAAGGATCCTTTCTTGGGTCTAATCGTCTTTTGGTGGAAAGCTGTCCTCTTGCCATGTGGAAATGCCAACTGCGTTCAGCATGAACTGGAAGCGTGCCCGGCGATTCACAGCGTTTCAGAAATAAATGTCCCAAAATCGCACTAAACGGATATAAATTGCTATAAAACGCTTTAAATTAACTACCTTATGATGTTTTTAACTCCTATAACGAGTCTTAACATGACCGGAGAAAGATTACTCCCAACACTAATGCTTGGAACAGGTGCGGGTCGGTGTCCTCCACGCGCGTGACGCACCAATAAAAGAGTTGCTAGCTACAGGGTTTATTAATTTATAGTGCCTGTGAACGCGCAATCGACCCCATTCAAATCGTCATCACGTAAAGGCATCCAGGGGAAGACGTAAGCAGTGTCCGTATACTCATAGCAATAACAGTGGCCTTTTAACTGACTCCAGATCAGGGGCCAAAATTTCTGAAATCTGACTCCATGTCAGGGAAATTGCTGTAGAATGGGTTCTGTTCCACTTAGAGACAAAATTTCAACTCCTA
This sequence comes from Salvelinus fontinalis, assembly GCF_029448725.1. Taxonomy (NCBI): domain Eukaryota; kingdom Metazoa; phylum Chordata; class Actinopteri; order Salmoniformes; family Salmonidae; genus Salvelinus; species Salvelinus fontinalis. The sequence goes on along the minus strand of NW_026600337.1, from coordinate 291,478 downwards.
TAGAAACTATAGACTGTTTTCTATCCAGTAATAATAATAATATGCATATTGTACGATCAAGAATTTTGTGGGAAGCCGTTTCAAAAATTACACGATTAGCATAAATAGTGACAACAGCGCCCCCAGCCTCAACAGGTTAAAAAGCCTATTGTCTGAGAGTGATTGTAGTGGACACAACAGACTTACATACATTACGTACCTTGCATGAACACCGCCATAAGTATTAAACTACAGACAGTCCTCATTGTTCAGTATTAGTTAGTTCAGGACTTGTAATGTTGTAATGTCAGTCCAAGCTGCCTATAATGAGAAGACCAGAGCTGAGTGTCTGATTATAAAGGGATGAAGGGGAGGGAGACTTTGTATAGACATCCCTCCAGAGGCTTTCGAGACTGAGAAGGAGATATATTCTGTCTATTCCTTAGTACTTATTCTCTCCTCCTTGTCCTTCATTGTTTTCTCTGTTATTTTCAGACTAGATATGTTTTGTCTTTTATACAATGTTGAACAGCACAGAAACAAGAACATGTCCCTATGTGGGACAATACAATTAGTATTGAATTGGACTTATTTATCTGTTACTGCTTATCTCCTCTTGGGAATCTATTTTGGACTTCCCCAAGGATTTATAAATGGCCCATTACTGTATTTAGTTTGAGTATATTTCTGTTTGCTGATCACATTAATATAATTCCGTCCAATACAAATACTCAAAACGTAGTAGCTAATATGAAGTCTGAATTGCTAACAGTTGGGTTCATGACTTTGGGTTCATGTAAACAATGTGTTTTTCACTGTTATAATGTGAGTGGATTACTTTATCGGGATAATATTGATATCAGTGTTTTTTTCACTACTGTTGAGTAGTTTGTGTGTTTAAAGAACAGACACACCTTTTTGCCTCACACTGAGATCAGTGTTAATCAGTTTTTTTATGGCACTGCAGCATCCTGTGTCACTATAATAACACACAACAGTCTTCAGTCTTCAGGCTTTTCACCTTGAAGCACAGCTGGTTTTTGGAGCTATGTTTGGTTATGGTGAACTTCCCTGAAGAGACTGGGCAAGTATAGTGCCAGTGTCCCAATCAATTTGCCCAATCTACTCTTGTCCTTTCCCAATCTACTCTTGTCTTTTTCTGATGGAGCCATTGCATCCAGTACCTACCCATGGAGATTCCAGAAGCTGTACAGGACAGTGTTACTGACTCTCTCTTCCCCTGTGGCTCAGAGGAGGTGAGTGACTGCCCCTGAACAGCTGAGAAACAGACAGTTTAGATGACTGTGACCCTCCAGCCTAATAGCACAGCTCCCCTCCTCTCTCCTACACTGGACAGAAATAACTCCAGATAACTCACCTGAGAGCCAGGAGGAACACACATTCTAGAAGTCTCATTGTGGGGAAGTTCTACAATTCTGGAAGTAAAGGAGGAAACTGGAAGGGGTTTTAAGGTGACTGAATTTAAAGCTGAAATGTCTTGAGTCAATAAGTATTCAATCCCTTTGTTACGGCAAGCCTAAATAAGTTTAGAAGTCAAAATGTGCTTAACAAATCGCAAAATAGGTTGCATGGACTCATTCCATGTTCAATAATAGTGGTTAACATGAATGAATAACTACCCCATCTCTGTACCCAACACATTCAATTAGTAGTGAATTTCAAGCACAGATTCAAGCACAAAGACCAGGGAGTTTTTTCAATGGTTGCATCATGTTCAAATCAAATCAAATTTATTGGTTACATACACGTGTTTAGCATATGTTATTGCGGGTGTAGCGAAATGCTTGTGCTTCTAGCTATGACAGTGCAGTAATATCTAACAAGTAATATCTAATAGTTTCACAACATATACCCAAAATACACGTAAATCTAAGTAAGGAATGCATTGCACATATATACATATTTGTCAGAGCGCCATTGGAGATAGAGTGGCAAAGTATAGAATACAGTATATGCATATGAGATGGGGTGATGCAATATTTAAACACAATTAAAGTGACTGTTAACTGTATGCTTGTCATCGGCAAGGAATAGTAGGTTAAAAATATATTTTTTAACAGAATATAGCTATATGCACAGGCAAAATCCTAGAGGAAAATGTGATTGTCTGCTTTCCACCAGACACTGGGTGTAACAGTCCTGACCTATTTTATGTTAGTTTTTATGTGTTTATGGTCAGGGCATGTGTTTTGGGTGGGCAGTCTATGTTATCTGTTTCTATGTTGGTTTCGGTTTGCCTGGTATGGCTCTTGATTAGAGGCAGGTGGTTTGCATTTTCCTCTAATCAAGAGTCATATTTAGGTAGGGCATTCTCACTGTTTGTTTGTGGGTGATTGTCTCCTGTGATGTCTTCGTTTGTGTTCGATGTATTCACTTTCGGAGCTGTTTGGCTGTTCGTGTGTTTTGATGTAACGTTCCTGTTCGTGAGTTTACGTTTGTCTATGTAAGTTTATGTTCAGGTTCCGTTTTACGTCGTTTTGTTATTTTGTAGTTTTGAAAGTGTTTTGTTTAGTTTTCGTGTTGCCATCTGCATCGTTGTCAAATATATAATAAAGATGGCATATTTCCCTGAACCCGCATTTTGGTTAGAAGATCCTTCTCTCCTCACCTCATCTGAGGATGAGGAAAGCGACAGCTATTACAGAATCACCCACCAACAAAATGTGACCAAGCGGTATGGGAAAAATCGACGGAGTAACAAGGACTTCTGGACTTGGGAGGAGATCCTGTCTGGTAGAGGACCCTGGGCGCAAACTGGAGAATATCGCTGCTCTCGTGAGAAGAGTGAGGCAGCCACAGCCCAGGAGCGCTGGTATGAGGAGGCAGCTAGGAGACGTGGATGGAAGCCGGAGAATCAAGCTCGTAACCGGAATTATGAGGGGACTCGTCTTGCACGGAAGCCCGAAAAGCCCGTGAGTAACTCCCAAAAATTTCTTGGGGGGGGGCTAAAGGGTAGTGGGCTAAGGGCAGGTAGGAGACCTGCGCCCACTTCCCAGGCTAACCGTGGAGAGCGGGAGTACGGGCAGACACCGTGTTACGCAGTAGAGCGCACGGTGTCTCCTGTACGTGTGCATAGCCCAGTGCGGGTTATTCCACCTCCCCGCACTGGTAGGGCGAGATTGGGCATTGAGCCAGGTGTCATGAGGCCGGCTCAACGCGTCTGGTCTCCAGTGCGTCTCCTCGGGCCGGCATACATGGCACCTGCCTTACGCATGGTTTCCCCGGTTCGCCTACACAGCCCGGTGCGGGTTATTCCACCTCCCCGCACTGGGCGGGCGACCGGGAGCATTCAACCAGGTAAGGTTGGGCAGGCTCAATGCTCAAGAGAGCCAGTACGCCTGCACGGTCCGGTATTTCCGGCGCCACCTCCCCGCCCCAGCCTAGTACCTACAGTGCCTACATTACGCACTAGGCTACCAGTGCATTTCCAGAGCCCTGTTCCTCCTCCACGCACTCTCCCTATAGTGCGTGTATCCAGTTCAGTGCCTCCAGTTCCGGCCCCACGCACTAAGCCACCTGTGCGTCTCCTAAGTCCTGTACACACTGTCACTTCTCCCCGTACTAGTCCTGAGGTGCGTGCCCTCAGCCAGGTGCCACCAGTGCCGGTACCACGCACCAGGTATGGAGTACGCTTTGAGAGTTCAGTGTGCCCTGTCCCTGCTCCACGCACTAGTAGGAGGGTGCTTATCATTAGCCCGGTGCCTCCAGTTCCGGCACCACGCACCAGGTCTACAGTGTGCCATATCCGGCCTGAGCCATCCGTCTCCCCAGCGCCATCTGAGCCATCCGTCTCCCCAGCGCCATCTGAGCCATCCGTCTCCCCAGCGCCATCTGAGCCATCCGTCTCCCCAGCGCCATCTGAGCCATCCGTCTGCCAGGAGCCTGCAAAGCCGCCCGTCTGCCATGAGCCTGCAAAGCCGCCCGTCTGCCATGAGCCTACAGAGCCATCCGCCAGACAGGAGCCGCTAGAGCCGTCAGCCAGACAGGAGCCGCTAGAGCCGCCCGCCAGACAGGATCTGCCAGAGCCGCCAACCAGACAGGATCTGCCAGAGCCGCCAACCAGACAGGATCTGCCAGAGCCGCCAACCAGACAGGATCTGCCAGAGCCGCCAACCAGACAGGATCTGCCAGAGCCGCCAACCAGACAGGATCTGCCAGAGCCGTCAGCGAGCCATGAGCAGCCAGAGCCGCCAGAGAGCCATGAGCAGCCAGAGCCGTCAGAGAGCCATGAGCAGCCAGAGCCGTCAGAGAGCCATGAGCAGCCAGAGCCGTCAGAGAGCCATGAGCAGCCAGAGCCGTCAGAGAGCCATGAGCGTCGAGAGCCGTCAGCCTGCCATGAGCGTCGAGAGCCGTCAGCCTGCCATGAGCGTCGAGAGCCGTCAGCCTGCCATGAGCGTCGAGAGCCGTCAGCCTGCCATGAGCGTAGAGAGCCGTCAGTCTGCCATGAGCGTCGAGAGCCGTCAGCCTGCCATGAGCGTAGAGAGCCGTCAGTCTGCCATGAGCGTCGAGAGCCGTCAGCCTGCATGGACCTGCCAGAGCCGTCCAAACAGGACCTGCCAGAGTCCTTCAGCCGGGATCTGCCCCTTGTCCCGGTGTTGCCCCTTGTCCCGGTGTTGCCCCTTGTCCCGGTGCTGCCCCTTGTCCCGGTGCTGCCCCTTGTCCCGGTGCTGCCCCTTGTCCCGGTGCTGCCCCTTATTCCAGTGATGGTCCTTATCCTGGTGCTGCCCCTTGTTCTGGTGCTGCCCCTTGTCCCGGTGCTATCCCTTGTCCCGGTGCTAGCTGTTTATTTAGGGGAAGGTAGTGTTAGGGTGGGCATTAGAAGGGGTAGAAAGAAGAGGGGAGTGACTATGGTGGTGCGGGGACAGCGTCCTGAACCGGAACCACCACCGTGGTCAACTGCCCACCCGGACCCTCCCCTGGACTTTGTGCTGGTGCGCCCGGCGTTCGCACCTTGGGGGGGGGGGTACTGTAACAGTCCTGACCTATTTTATGTTAGTTTTTATGTGTTTATGGTCAGGGCATGTGTTTTGGGTGGGCAGTCTATGTTATCTGTTTCTATGTTGGTTTCGGTTTGCCTGGTATGGCTCTTGATTAGAGGCAGGTGGTTTGCATTTTCCTCTAATCAAGAGTCATATTTAGGTAGGGCATTCTCACTGTTTGTTTGTGGGTGATTGTCTCCTGTGATGTCTTCGTTTGTGTTCGATGTATTCACTTTCGGAGCTGTTTGGCTGTTCGTGTGTTTTGATGTAACGTTCCTGTTCGTGAGTTTACGTTTGTCTATGTAAGTTTATGTTCAGGTTCCGTTTTACGTCGTTTTGTTATTTTGTAGTTTTGAAAGTGTTTTGTTTAGTTTTCGTGTTGCCATCTGCATCGTTGTCAAATATATAATAAAGATGGCATATTTCCCTGAACCCGCATTTTGGTTAGAAGATCCTTCTCTCCTCACCTCATCTGAGGATGAGGAAAGCGACAGCTATTACACTGGGAGACAAGTTTACCTTTCAGCAGGACAATAACCTAAAACACAAGGTAAAATATACACTGGAGTAGTTTACCAAGATGACATTGAATATTGTTGAATTGTCTAGTTACAATTTTGACTTAAATTGGCTTGAAAATCTATGGCAAGACTAGAAAATGGCTGTCTAGCAATGATAAACAATCAACAGAAAGTGAAACAGGAAAAGCCTGTGCTCAGGTCTGTTCAATGCTGCTCCGATCAATCTGATTCCACGCTTCAAGATCGCTTTGATCACGTGGATTGGGATATGTTCCGGATAGCATCTGACAATAACATTGATGTATACACTGATTCGGTGAGCGAGTTTATTAGCAAGTGCATCGGTGATGTGGTACCCACGGTGAATATTAAATCCTTCCCCAACCAGAAACCGTGGATTGATGGCAGCATTGGCGCAAAACTGAAAGCGCAAACCACTGCTTTTAATCATGGCAAGGCGACCGGAAACATGACCGAATACAAACAGTGTAGCTATTCCCCCCGCAAGGCAATCAAACAAGCTAAGCATCAGTATAGAGACGAAGTAGAGTCGCAATTCAATGGTTCAGACACGAGACGTATGTGGCAGGGTCTATAGTCAATCACGGACTACAAAAAGAAAACCAGCCCTGTCGTGGACACCGATGTCTTACTCCCAGACCAACTAAACGACTTCTTTGCTCGCTTTGAAGACAATACAGCGCCACTGACATGGCCCGCTACCAGAACCTACGGGCTCTCCTTCACCGCAGCCAACGTGAGTAAAACATTTAAATGTGTTAACCCTCGCAAGGCTGCCGGTCCAGACGGCATCCCTGGCTGCGTCCTCAGTTCATGCGCAGACCAGCTGGCTGGTGTGTTTACGGACATATTCAATCAATCCCTATCCCTGTCTGCTGTTCCCACATGCTTCAAGAGGGCCACCATTGTTCCTGTTACCAAGAAAGCTAAGGTAACTGAGCTAAACGACTATCGCCCCGTAGCACTCACTTCCGTCATCATGAAGTGCTTTGGGAGACTAGTCAAGGATCATACCACCTCCATCCTACCTGACACCCTAGACCTACTTAGCCCCAATAGGTTCACAGACGACGCAATCACAATCACACTGCACACTGCCCTAACCCATCTGGACAAGAGGAATACCTATGTAAGAACGCTGTTCATCGATTACAGCTCAGCATTCAACACCATAGTACCCTCCAAACTCGTCATTAAGCTCGAGACCCTGGGGCTCGACCAGCCCTGTGCGACTGGGTCCTGGACATTCTGATGGGCCGCTCCCCAGGTGGTGAGGGTAGGAAACAACATCTCCAACCCGCTGATCCTCAACACAGGTGCCCCACAAGGGTGCGTTCTCAGCCCTCTCCTGTACTCCCTGTTCATCCATGACTGCGTGGCCATGCACGCCTCCAACTCAATCATCAAGTTTGCAGATGACACTACAGTGGTAGGCTTGATTACCAACAACTACGAGACGGCCTACAGGGAGGAGGTGAGGGCCCTTGGCATGTAGTGTCAGGAAAATAACCTCACACTCAACGTCAACAAAACAAAGGAGATGATCGTGGACTTCAGGAAACAGCAGAGGGAGCACCCTCCTATCCACATCGACGGGACAGTAGTGGAGAAGGTGAAAAGTTTTAAGTTCCTCGGCGTACACATCACGGACACACTGAAATGGTCCACCCACACAGACAGCGTGGTGAAAAAGGCGCAACAGCGCCTCTTCAACCTCAGGAGGCTGAAGAAATTTGGCCTTTCAACAAAAACACTCAAACTTTTACATATTTATATATACATATTCTAAATCATTCCCTTACACTTTTGTGTATAAGGTAGGTGTTGTGAAATTGTTAGATTACTTGTTAGATATTACTGCACGGTCAGAACTAAAAGCACAAGCATTTCGCTAGACTCGCATTAACATCTGCTAACATCTGCTAATCTGTATGTGACCAATAAAATGTGATTTGATTTGATCTTGACAGAGCTTGAATACTTTCAGAAAGAATAACGGGAAAATAATGTACTAACCAGGTCTGCAAAGCTCTTAGAGACTTACCAAAAAAGACACAGTTGTAACCACCGCCAAAGGTTATTTTTCAAAGTATTGACTCAGGGTGTGAATACTTATGTAAATTAGCTATTTCTGTATTTCATTATCTATACATTTGAAAAAATGTCTAAAAACAGGTTTTGACTTTGTTTTTATGGGATATTGTGTGTACGTTACAGCCTTATTCAAAAATGGTTTCAATATTTTTTCCCCCTCAATCTACACACAATACCCCATAATGAAAAAGCAAAAACAGTTTTTATAAGTGTTTTCCCTGCTAGAGCTGCCCCGGGCAACTGTAAATGCTGTTATTGTGTAGTGGAAACGTCTAAGAGCAACAAAGGCTCAGCCGCGAAGTGGTAGGCCACAGAATCTCACAGAACGGGTCCATTGAGTGCTGAAGAGCGTAGCGCGTAAATATCGCTGGTCCTCGGTTGCAACACTCACTACCGAGTTCCAAACTGCCTCTGGCAGCAACTTCAGCATAATAACTGGTCGTCAGGAGCTTCATGAAATGGGTTTCCATGGCCGAGCAGCAGCACACAACCCTGTATCACACTTCACCTTCTGGCAGTCCTTAACACCCCGGCCGTCCTACAATCTAAGCTAGATGCCCTCAATCTCACACAAATGATCAATGAACCTACCAGGTACAACCCCAAATCTGTAAACATTGGCACCCTCATAGATATCATCCTGACCAACCTGCCCTCCAAATACACCTCTGCTGTCTTCAACCAGGATCTCAGCGATCACTACCTCATTGCCTGCGTCCGTATTGACCACCCCTCATCATTGTCAAACGCTCCCTAAAACACTTCAGCGAACAGGCCTTTCTAATCAACCTGGCCCGGGTATCCTGGAAGGATATTGACCTCATTCCGTCAGTAGAGGATGCCTGGTTATTCTTTAAAATTGCTTTCCTCACCATCTTAATTATTTTAGAAAGGACTTAGTCTGGCTTGGTGTAGATTTACAATCAGCGGTCTACAGTTCTTTATAGAAGCGGGAGAATCTTTGATTTCTTAATTTGGGTTCTGATAGTAATTCCTCTGTTTCAGATTCAATATTTGCTATACCAGCTAATTGATCTGAGTAGCTTGTTGGCCAGTAAACGACTAGGACGAGTAACATGGAAGAAATAGTCGAGTCTAACTCGATGGATGGCAAATTGTCATCAATATTTCTTGCAATGGCACAACATAGCAATCTAACTTTGGTGTCCCTCAAGGATCTATACTCAGCCCATTAAATGTCTATTTGTGAGTTATTTATTTTCTTATCCAATATTTTTATGTTTTTAATATTTCATTATCAGTCATCATTAGTCTGTATGGTATGTGTTGACCAGTTTGTGTGTTGTTGATGGGGACAGAGAATGGGTCATAGACTCAGAGAGTTTTACACTCAGTTTTTGTACAGTGCTGCAGCCTCCTGTGTCACTGTGTCTCTGACACAATAATAAACAGCAGAGTCTTCAGTCTTCAGACTGTTCATCTGGAGATGCACCTGCTGCTTGCTGTTGTCTATGGAGATGGTGAACCGACCCTGAACAGACTGGGGGTAGTAAGTGCTACCACTCCCAATAGTTGCGTTGCACTCCAGTCCTTTCCCAGGAGCTTGTCTGATCCAAGCATACCAATCATGGCCAATAAACCCAGTATATGTACAGGTCAGTTTGTGAGATCCATCAGTTTTTCTATTTACAGATTCAGACTGAGTCGCTGTCTGACCATGAATTCCTGTGTAGACAAAGTAACATTAGAAAAAATCCTTGGACTCGATATCTCTTATAAAAATCTGTAAAAGTAAATCCAGTCTTAAAACCTGTCTAGGATGAGGGTGGCGCTAGCGGCACTCCCCCCCCCCCCACTGAAAAGGCAGAGCCGCGAAATTCAAAAAAAATATTTTTTTAAAATATTTAACTTTCACACATTAAAGTCCAATACAGCTAATGAAAGACACAGATCTTGTGAATCCAGCCAACATGTCCGATTTTTAAAATGTTTTACAGGGAAGACACAATATGTAAAGATGTACATCTATTACCTAAAAACACATTAGCATAATCCACCATCTTTTATTTGTCCACCAACACCAGTAGCTATCACCAATTCGGCTAAACTAAGATATTTATAGCCCCTAACCAAGAAAAAAACTCATCAGATGACAGTCTGATAACATATTTATGGTATGGGATAGGTTTTGTTAGAAAAAAGTGCATATTTCAGGTAGATGGCATAGGTTACAATTGCACCCACCGTCACAAATGGACTAGAAAAACTACATTGAGCAACGTGTTTACCTACTTACTAATCATCAAACATTTCGTAAAAATACACAGCATACACTAATCGAAAGACACAGATCCTGTGAATACAGACAATATTTCAGATTTTCTAAGTGTCTTACAGCGAAAACACAATAAATCGTTATATTAGCATAGCACATAGCACATAGCAGCCCAGCATTGATTCTAGCCAAAGTGAGCGATAAAAGTCAACATCGCCAAAATATATTAATTTTTTCACTAACCTTCTCAGAATTCTTCAGATAACACTCCTGTAACATCATATTACACAATCCATATAGAGTTTGATCGAAAATGTTTATATTTAGCCACCAAAATCATGGTTAGACAATGTGAAATGTAGCCAAGCTGGTGAGAAAATGTCCGTGCGCCATATTAGACAGTGATCTACTCTTATACATAAATACTCATAAACGTGACTAAAAAATATAGGGTGGACAGGGATTGATAGACAATTTAATTCTTAATACAATCGCGGAATTACATTTTTTAATTTATCCTTACTTTTCAATACAGTTTGCGCCAAGCGAAGCTACGTCAAAAAACATGGCGTCCTAAGCCACTAACATTTTTCGACAGAAACACGATTTATCATAATAAAAATGTCCTACTTTGAGCTGTTCTTCCATCAGTATCTTGGGCAAAGGATCCTTTCTTGGGAGTAATCGTCTTTTGGTGGAAAGCTGTCCTCTTGCCATGTGGAAATGCCAACTGCGTTCGGGATGAACTGGAAGCGTGCCCAGCAATTCACAGCGTTTCAGAAATAAATGTCCCAAAATCGCACTAAACGGATATAAATTGCTATAAAACGCTTTAAATTAACTACCTTATGATGTTTTTAACTCCCATAACGAGTAGAAACATGACCCGAGTAATATTACTCTCTCCACTAATGCTTGGAACAGGTGCGGGTCGGTGTCCTCTAGGCGCATGACGCAGCTCCAAAAGAGTTACTAGCCTCAGGGTTTTTTAATTTGTAGTGCCTGTGAACGCGCAATCGACCCCATTCAAATCGTCATCACGTAAAGGCATCCAGGGGAAGACGTAAGCAGTGTCCGTATACTCATAGCAATAACAGTGCCCTTTTAACTGACTCCAGATCAGGGGCCAAAATTTCTGAAATCTGACTCCATGTCAGGGAAATTGCTGTACAATGGGCTCTGTTCCACTTAGAGACAAAATTTCAACTCCTATAGAAACTATAGACTGTTTTCTATCCAATAATAATAATAATATGCATATTGTACGATCAAGGATTTTGTGGGAAGCAGTTTCAAAAATTACACGATTAGCATAAATAGTCACAACAGCGCCCCCATCCTCAACAGGTTTTAAAGTGTTCACCTGTCAACCCTGTAATCATCAGTAGTAAAGCAATAGTATATTTCATCATGAACTGTCAGAAGTTATGGTTCTTCGGTCTAGTCAGTGCTTCTCTCATCTCCTCCACTCTGCATCTCCTCCACTCCCCCCCCTGCTGCTACTCGCTGTTTATTATCTATGCATAGTCACTTACCTCTAAATACAGTTGAAGTCGGAAGTTTACATACACTTAGGATGGAGTCATTAAAACTCGTTTTTCTACCACTCCACAAATGTCTTGTTAACAAACTATAGTTTTGGCAAGTCAGTTAGGACATCTACTTTGTGCATGACACAAGTAATTTTTCCACAAATTGTTTACAGACAGATTATTTCACTTATAATTCACAGTATCACAATTCCAGTGGGTCAGAAGTTTACATATACTAAGTTGACTGTGCCTTTAAACAGCTTGGAAAATTGTCATGGCTTTAGAAGCTTCTGATAGGCTAATTGACATAATTTGAGTCAATTGGAGGTGTACCTGTGGATGTGTTTCAAAGCCTACCTTCAAATAGAGTTCCTCTTTGCTTGACATCATGGGAAAATCAAAAGAAATCAGACAAGACCTCCGAAAAAAAATTGTAGACCTCCACAAGTCTGGTTCATCCTTAGGAGCAATTTCCAAATGTCTGAAGGTACCACGTTCATCTGTACAAACACCATGGGACCTCGCAGCCATCATACCACTCAGGAAGGAGACGCATTCTGTCTCCTAGAGATGAACATACTTTGGTGTGAAAAGTGCAAATCAATCCCAGAACAATAGCAAAGGACCTTGTGAAGATGCTGGAGGAATCAGGTACAAAAGTATCTATATTCACAGTAAAATGAGTCCTATATCGACACAACCTGAAAGGCCGCTCAGCAAGGAATAAGCCACTGCTCCAAAACCGCCATAAAAAAGCCAGACTACGGTTTGCAACTGCACATGGGGACATAGTTCATACTTTTTGGATACATGTCCTCTGGTCTGATGAAACAAAAATAGAATTGTTTGGCCATAATGACCATCGTTATGTTTGGAGGAAAAAGGGGGAGGTTTGCAAGCCGAAGAAAACCATCCCAACCGTGAAGCACGGGGGTGGCAGCATCATGTTGTGGGGGTGCTTTGCTGCAGGAGAGACTAGTGCACTTCAAAAAATAGATGGCATCATGAGGAGGAAAAATTATGTGGATATATTGAAGCAACATCTCAGACATGAAGTTAAAGCTTGGTCGCAAATGGGTCTTCCAAATGGACAATGACCCCAAGCATACTTCCAAAGTTGTGGCAAAATATCATGGTCAATGTGGTAGAACGTTTATTTTGATTTGGTGATTTTCATTTTTCAAAATTTCCATTAGTATCCTGATTTCAAATGTGTCCATGTAAACAGGATTATTCGTGAAATCGTTCTTCTTGCAAATTATGTAAACATTTTAAACAAACTATTATAATATTATTGTGTTTTTGTAACTGTGCTCAATGATCAGCCAGGCTGCCCTACCAAGCAAAAAGGCAGTAACTGCTCAAAGCGTGGAACTGGGAAAAATGGCTTTTATTTACCTTGGTTTCACAGTAACTTTATGCAGTTACTTTTAACATGACCCCCATTTTATCCAAAACACAATACAATGGAGGTAGGATACTTGTCCACATGATTAAGCATGTATTTATTGTAGCAAACATGACTAACTCATTCTTGACCAAATTAGCAGTTTCTGCCTTTTGCTTGGTAGGACTGTAGGGGGAAATCAGACTTTCAACATTTTGATGCCATATTTATAATTATTTTCCAACAACAGGTTTCTGTGCCAATGCACAACACAACCAATAAACAAAGCATACAGACTTTGGGAGCTTTAATATCATGGTTTGCATTTTCAACACCACAATAAATAGACTATGTCAATCTCGATAAACAGAAAGTACATCCCTCCCTACCTTGTAGACTTACCCAGTATCGAAGGCTTGGCTTGACAATCTCTGAATGTTATTACACTTTTTAGTGTTTTGTAACAGATGTCTCTTTCCATTCATCAAATAACTGCTGCACAGTTTGGATTGACTGATCTTATTTGTCAGTAAATAAAAAAAACAGACATACACAGTACAATGTTTTTAAGTAACCAAAATTGCATAATAAAGTAGGGGACTTATTTCCATTGTGGTCCCTATTATAATACATTTTTACGTATACAATTACATAAGATACAGACACATTACAGAGATACAGACAAAAGGTTCTACTGTTCACACATTAGTCAGTGCTTGACATTCTTTTTAAAAGTGGTTATGGTTGTATGGCTTTGAGTTGCTGTGGTAGTTTGTTCCACTCAACAGTGCAGGTATATACAAATGTTTTCTTACCAGATAGAGTCCATGATAATTCTGTAGACCAGACAAAGTTGAATTAATACTACTATTTTTATCTACAGATAGCCAGCCTAGCTCTTTAAAATTCTCGACCTCCAGATGAGAATGAAGGGGGAGAATAAGTACAATTCTTACAAGCTTGTTTTGGCTGGTGTGTAGCTTACTCTTTAGATGTTTGGGGCTTCTGGTGAACCATGATGTGCAGGCATAATCAAAGTGACAATGGCGTAGCGCACTAGCCACAGTCTTTAGGGTGTCTATAGTTAGATGTATATCTAATTGGCAACATTTTCATCCACAATATGCTACTTTTCCCATCACAGTTGGGTTTCCATCAAATGAACTTATTGCTGATAAAAGTCTGTGCGTAAATACAGTACGTAGTGCGTAGTGCTTTTGCGGTTAAATGCCCATGTACCGAATTAAAAAATCGAAGTTAAATGGCTTGCCATCACATTTTCAAATCTAGGCCTACTGATGCTTTTGTCACAAAAAATGTTGAGCAAGTATAGTGAATGTGCTCGCGTTACAACTCTGAGTTTTGGCAAAAAAAATATGTTTGCATTGTCAGAAATGCACATTTTTGGTTCTTAACAGACAGAAATGAGCATGTGAGAGCGATAAATTATCAAATTAATAAAAATTGTTGCATCTACAAATGTAGTCAATCCGGAATTTTTTACGTCCAATGGTCACTTTATGGACGCTATAGTGTCTTTTTAATCCGACATCTAGAATTTGAGCTAGGTCGGCATAACAAATACTATTAAAAAATAATTTGCTCATCGCAGTGCTAGCTGTGCCACCAGAGATTCTGGGATCGAGCCCAGGCTCTTCCGCAGCTGGCCGCGACCGGGAGGCCCATGGGGCGGCGCACAATTGGCCCAGCGTCGTCCGGGTTAGGGAGGGTTTGGCCGGTAGGGATATCCTTGTCTCATCGCACACTAGCGACTCCTGTGGCGGGCCGGGCGCAGTGCACGCTGACCAGTTCGCTAGGTGTACGGTGTTTCCTCCGACACATTGGTGCGGCTGGCTTCCGGGTTGGATGTGAGTTATGTCAAGAAGCAGTACGGCTTGGTTGGGTTGTGTTTCGGAGGACGCATGGCTCTCAACCTTCGCCTCTCCTGAGTCCGTACGGGAGTTGCAGCGATGAGACAAGACAGTATACACTACCAATTGGATACCACGAAATTAGGGAGAAAAAGGGGTAAAATAATTATGTTTTAAAAATTATTAAAATAATTAATTTGCTAACGATCCTGTTACAAAATCCAGTATGTGGTTATTGGTAATGGCCAAATGGGAGGCGGGGAGTGTGTTGTGTACCACCAGTCAAGTTGATTTGCAAATTTCCATCGGGATTGGTGTCATATTTGCTTAGATATGACTGTAGGGAGATTTTAACATTGAGCTTCAATCAATGCCTATATATCGCCCCCACAATGATACTTGTTCCATTACTCTTTTACATTAATGACCTTCATGGTATTATATTCAAAATTGTACTAATTATATTTTTAGAAATGTGACATTTGTTTTCATGCAAAAAAGCTCACCAAATTGAAAGACATTACCAAATAAATGGTTTTAGCTGCTAAAGACGGAAAATTAATTTCACTGATTGATTTCATACATTATTGATCCTGTTTGGGGTTATTTGCTATTGTCAACTGACAATGAATTTTCAGTTAGTTTCATGAGGATATTCATACAGTTATCTTGACAGGTTGTCAGGTGACGGCCTAGGAACAGTGGGTTAGTTTTATTTTATGCTTTTCAAGTAATTATGATATTATTTAGAGAATGATGTGTCTCTTCTCTCCTATAGTGTTTGTGGGGCCATGGCATTGATGTTGACAGAGACTGGAACTCAGAATTGTCTCAATGAATCTCACAGTGAGAGAAGTACTTGATAAGTTTTTGTATGGTTCTGCAGCCTCCTGTCACACTGTGGCTGTCGGGCACAATAATAAACAGCAGAGTCTTCAGTCTTCAGACTGTTCATCTGGAGATACACCTGCTGCTTGCTGTTGTCTCTGTAGATGGTGAACCGACCCTGAACAGACTGGGAGTAGTATTTGTCAGCTCCACTTGGTGCAGAAATATGACAAACCCACTCCAGCCCTTTACCAGGAGCTTGTCTTATCCAGCTAATATAAGCATCATTGATTGAGATTCCAGCATAAGTACAGGTCAGTTTGTGTTGTTCCCCAGGCTTTTTAACTGCTGGTCCAGACTCAGTCAATGTCTGACTGTTAACACCTGTGGAAATAGAACGTATAGATGTTAATTCCTACGTCATCTTCACAATCTGTTAGATTTGATTCAACACATAAACTTTGTCACCTGTCAGGCATGTTATCAGTATCAGTAGTCCATTCATAGAATCCATGCTGAACTATGGTGTGTCCCTGTTCCTCAATCTAGTCAGTGCTTCAGTCCCTTTCCCCCACTCTGCAGTGAAATAAGTAGTGATAGAAGAGATCAGAGTTTTGCATTGACTCCTCCTCACGGTGGGAAGATCACACATAGACTAAAAATAGAATTCCGAGATGGTGAACAGGTTCATATGTTCAGTGTACTTTGTTTATTACTTGTTCATGGGACAACAAGAAAGCTTGAACAGACGGGGCAAAATATAGTTTGAATGTTAGAGGGTGGACTTTTATAGTGTGGTGCTTTGTGATATTGTTGTATTCTTAACAGTAATGCTACTCAGTATTATTCCAGTGTGACACAAAGAGAGGAAGTAGTACACCAGCTAGCCATAGCCTTGCCTTGGTTCTGCTTTATCCAGTGTATCCAGAAGCCACTCGTTGAGAAACCAGACATTTTACAGAACAATTTAACAGCATCTCCAGTCCTTTTCACCTGAGGAGGAGACTGATCCAGCCTGATATCAGAACAAACACCTGCTAAACAAAAATGTTTCAACGACAACGCAGGAGTAGCTTCGGGACAAGACTCTGAATGTCATTCAGTGGCCCAGCCAAACCTGATCGAACATCTCTGGAGAAACCTGAAAATAGCTGTGCAGCTACTCTCCCCATCCAATCTGACAGAGCATGAGAGGAAGTGTAGAGAAGAATGGGATAAACACCGGTTTATCCGAAGACTCAGTCCTGTAATCGCTTCAAAGGTGATTCAACGAAGTACTGAGTAAATGGTCTGAAAACGTATGTACATTTAATATTTCATGTTTTGGTACCCTTCCCCAGATCAGTTCTTCGACACAATCCTGTCTCGAAGCTCTACAGACAATTCCTGTAACCTCATATTTTGTTTTTTGCTCTGACATGTACTGTCAATTGTGGGACCTTATATCGATAGGTGTGTGCCTTTCCTAATCATGTCCAATCACTTGAATTTACCGCAGGTGGACTCCAATCAAGTTGTAGAAACATCTGAAGGATGATCAATGGAAACATGATGTACCTGATCTCAATTTTGAGTCTCATAGCAAAGGGTCTGAATAAATGCAGCTTAATTAAGAACTACATGCTCTGCTAACAAGCATACGTCAAGGGTGGCAGGTACCCTAGTGGTTAGAGCGTTTGGCCAGTAACCGAAAGGTTGCTAGATCGAAGCTGACAAGTTAAAAACATGTCGTTCTGCCCCTGAAAAAGGCTGTTCCTAACCCACTGTTCCTAGGCCGTCATTGTAAATAAGAATTTGTTCTATAACTGACTTGCCAAGTTAAATAAAGGTAAAAAAAATTAAAATACCATCCAGCTAACCTTGCTCACCCTCTATTGGCCTGATTAGTGATGACTAGACATCCTGCACTTACAATATACACTACATGGTCAAACGTACTGTATGTGGACACGTCCTCGTCGAACATCTCATTCCAAAATCATGGTCATTAATATGGAGCTGGTCCCCCCTTTGCTGCTTTAAAACTTCTTAGGGCTAGGGGGCAGGATTCGGAAATTTGGATGAATGACGTGCCCAAAGTAAACTGCCTGTTACTCAGGCCCAGAAGCTAGGATATGCATGTCTGAGTATTACAGAACTAATATGGCAGGC
Source organism: Salvelinus fontinalis (assembly GCF_029448725.1). NCBI lineage: Eukaryota > Metazoa > Chordata > Actinopteri > Salmoniformes > Salmonidae > Salvelinus > Salvelinus fontinalis. The sequence continues at coordinate 273,858 of NW_026600337.1, read as the reverse complement.
GAAAACCCGAGGAGAATCCAACCAGAATTTTATTTTTGAGCTCCCAATGAATTCAAATGCAATGTTTTTGAAAAATCTAATTTCTGCCTCCCAGATTGCAGTTCCCATGGCTTCCACTAGATGTCAAGACTTTATACAAGGTTTTAGGCTTGTTTTTTGAAAAATGAAGAAGTACTTGTAGTCATTCCAAGATGAGCGCCAAAGCAAAAGTAGTCTTTTTGCGCTCGTGAACTAGGGCGCGCTGTTTGTTCTTTTCCTTTGCTATTGAACATAGTATTCTCCGTCTGAAATATTGTGGTTTATTTAGATATCAGACAACCGGAGGATTAATAAAAAACATTGTTTGACTTGGATGGATGAACTTTGCTGGTAACTTTTTGGAATCCTTTGTATGCATGTTGAAGGAGTGGATTATTGAATTCAATGGCGCCAACTTAACCTGTCTAGGATCAGCGTGGCGCTAGCGGCACACCCCCCCCCCCCCACTGAAAAACCAGTGCCGCGAAATTCAAAAAAAATATTTTTTTAAAATATTTAACTTTCACACATTAAAGTCCAATACAGCTAATGAAAGACACAGATCTTGTGAATCCAGTCAACATTTCCGATTTTTAAAATGTTTTACAGGGAAGACACAATATGTAAAGATGTACATCTATTACCTAAAAACACATTAGCATAATCCACCATCTTTTATTTGTCCACCAACACCAGTAGCCATCACCAATTCGGCTAAACTAAGATATTTATAGCCCCTAACCAACAAAAAAACTCATTAGATGACAGTCTGATAACATATTTATGGTATGGGATAGGTTTTGTTAGAAAAAAGTGCATATTTCAGGTAGATGGCATAGTTTACAATTGCACCCACCATCACAAATGGACTAGAATAATTACAATGAGCAACGTGTTTACCTAACTACTAATCATCAAACATTTCGTAAAAATACACAGCATACACGAATCGAAAGACACAGATCCTGTGAATACAGACAATATTTCAGATTTTCTAAGTGTCTTACAGCGAAAACACAATAAATCGTTATATTAGCATAGCACATAGCACATAGCAGCCCAGCATTGATTCTAGCCAAAGTGGGCGATAACGTCAACATCGCCAAAAATATATTAATTTTTTCACTAACCTTCTCAGAATTCTTCAGATGACACTCCTGTAACATCATATTACACAATCCATATAGAGTTTGATCGAAAATGTTTATATTTAGCCACCAAAATCATGGTTAGACAATGTGAAATGTAGCTCAGCTGGTCAGAAAATGTCCTTGCGCCACTTAGACAGTGATCTACTCTTATACATAAATACTCATAAACGTGACTAAAAAATATAGGGTGGACAGGGATTGATAGACAATTTAATTCTTAATACAATTGCGTTATTACATTTTTTAATTTATCCTTACTTTTCAATACAGTTTGCGCCAAGCGAAGCTACGTCAAAAAACATGGCGTCCTAAGCCACTAAAATGTTTCGACAGAAACACGATTTATCATAATAAAAATGTCCTACCTTGAGCTGTTCTTCCATCAGTATCTTGGGCAAAGGATCCTTTCTTGGGAGAAATCGTCTTTTGGTGGAAAGCTGTCCTCTTGCCATGTGGAAATGTCAACTGCGTTCGGGATGAATTGAAAAGCGTGCCCAACTTTTCACATCGTTGCAAAAATAAATGTCCCAAAATCGCACTAAACGGATATAAATTGCTATAAAACGCCTTAAATTAACTACCTTATGATGTTTTTAACTCCTAAAACGAGTGAAAAGATGACCGGAGAAATATAACAGGCTAAACTAACGCTTGGAACAGGTGCGCGCCGGTGTCCTCTAGGCTCATGACGCAGCTCCCAAAGAATGACTAGCTTCAGGGTTTTTTCATTTGTAGGGCCTGTGAACGAGCAATCGACCCCGTTGGAATCGTCATCACGTAAAGGCATCCAGGGGAAGACGTAAGAAGTGTCCGTATAGTCATAGCAACGACAGTGCCCTTTTAAATGACTTCAGAAGAGTGGCCAACATTTCTCAAATCTGACTCCATGTCAGGGAAATTGCTGTAGAATTGGCTCTGTTCCACTTAGAGACAAAATTTCAACTCCTATAGAAACTATAGACTGTTTTCTATCCAATAATAATAATAATATGCATATTGTACGATCAAGGATTTTGTGGGAAGCCGTTTCAAAAATTACCCAATTAGCATAAATAGTCTAAACAGCGCCCCCATCCCCAACAGGTTAACAGCGTTTTTGGGATATAAAGAAGGACTTTATCGAACAAAACAGCCATTCATTGTGTAGCTGGGACCCTTGGGATTGCAAACAGAGGAAGATCTTCAAAAGTAAGTGATTTATTTTATCGCTATTTCTGATTTTGTGACACCTGTGCTGGTTTGGAAAATATGTTCATGTGAGGAGCTGTCCTCAGACAATCGAATGCTATGCTTTCGCCGTAAAGCCTTTTTGAAATCTGACAAAGGAGTTCGATTACCAAGATTCTAAGCTTTTGAACCATGTTAGACACTTGTATTTTCATGAATGTTTAATATTACGATTTTTTTAATTTGAATTTCGTGCTCTGCAATTTCACCGGATGTTGTCGAGGTGGGTCGCTAGCGGCACGCCTAGGCCAAAGAGGTGCTGTTACTGCCTCCACTCTTCTGGGAAAGATTTCCACTAGTTGCTGGAACATTGCTGCGGGGACTTGCTTCCATTCAGCCACAAGAGCATTACTGAGGTCGGGCACTGATGTTGGGCTATTAGGCCTGGCTCGCAGGCGGCGTTCCAATTCATCCCAAAGGTGTTCAATGGGGTAGAGGTCAGGGCTCTGTGCAGGCCAGTCAAGATCTTTCACACCGATCTCGACAAACCATATAGACCTCACTTTGTGCACAGGGGCATTGTCATGCTGAAACAGGAAAGGGCCTTCGCCAAACTGTTGCCACAAAGTTGGAAACACAGAATTGTCTAGAATGTCATTGTATGCTTAGCATTAAGAGCCCGAACCATGGAAAAACATTATTCCTCCTCCACCAAACTTTACAGTTGGCGCTATTCATTCGGGTAGGTAGCATTCTCCTGGCATCCACCAAACCCAGATTCGTCAGTCGGCAAGCTTTACACCACTCTATCCAACATTTGGCATTGAGCATGGTGATCTTAGGCTTGTGTGTTGCTGCTTGGCCATGGAAACCCATTTCATGAAGCTCCCGACGAACAGTTCTGGTGTTGACGATGTTACCAGAGGCAGTTTGGAACTCAGTAGTGAGTGTTGCAACCGAGGACAGACGATTTTATCTCGATACGTGCTTCAGCACTTGGCGGTCCCGTTCTGTGACCTTCTGTGGACTACCACTTTGCAACTGACCTGTTGCTGCTCCTAGACGTTTCCACTTCACAATAACAGCACTTACAGTTGACCGGGGCAGCTCTAGCAGGGGAGAAATTTGACAAACTGACTTGTTGGAAAGGTGGCATCCTATGACGGTGCCACGTTGAAAGTCAGTGAGCTCTTCAGCATGGGCCATCCTACTACGAAGGTTTCTCTATGCAGATTGCATGTCTGTGTGCTCCATTTTATACACCTGTCAGCAAAGGGTATGGCTGAAATAACCAAATCCCAAAATTTGAAGGGGTGTCCACATACAAATGAAATGGGAAGCATGCTACTAAATAATATAATGATTGAATATCACTGCACATTCTGTCGTAATACTGTGATATTAGTATAAGTATGCCTGCCAGGTAACATCCATTTTATGTTCATCTGGGGCTGAGTGTGTTAGTACAGGTCTGGCCCTGGTTTGTATCACTGTGGAGCCGTGCACAGTAATACACAGCTGTGTCTTCAGTCTTGTCACGCCCTGGCCTTAGTTATCTTTGTTTTCTGTATTATTTTAGTTAGGTCAGGGTGTTACATGGGGAATGTTTGTGTGTATTTGTCTCGTCTTGGGTGGTTGTATTGTATAGGGGGTTTTGTAGAGTGTATGGGGTTGTGTTCAGTGTAGGTATTTAGGAAAGTCTATGGTTGCCTGGTTTGGTTCTCAATCAGAGACAGCTGTTTATTGTTGTCTCTGATTGGGAGCCATATTTAAGGCAGCCATAGGCATTAGGCTGTTGTGGGTAATTGTCTATGTCTAAACGTTAGTAGCTTGTGTGTGCACTTTCGTTTTGTAGCTTGTAAAGTGTTTAGTTTCGTGTTCATCTTCTTCGTAAATAAAAAGAGGATGTATTTATATCACGCTGCGCCTTGGTCCACTCATTCACCAGAAGATGATCGTGACAAGTCTGCAAACCTTGACCTGTTAGTCACTATGCTGCTAGCAGGGTCTTTGGAAATGCTGAACTTGTTTTTCAGTGAATCTAATCGTTCCAACATCCCAAATTTGAGTAACCCATTCAGGTGCTTTCCCTGCAGGCTAGCAGATCCAAGCTGTTGCGTAGTTATCATCAGTCAAATAATTTTCAGACACTACAGGAGATGGTCAGAGACTCTCCAGGCTCTATGGATATTGAGCCTTGCTGGTTGAGCTCAACATTACTAATTAGCTGGACTTTTGAAATAATAATCCTTATTTATGCATTTATTTGTGTATTTCTATCACCACCAAATGGAGAGCGACTCACAGGATGCAGCTCAGACTGGGGGTGCCAAGTCAATGATACAATGTGGGCAGTTGTAACTGGCCAGGCGGTTTGTTTGGGCTTCTTGCATTGTAATTATATTGAATTTTGCTTGTATAACACAAACATGAAGTTAAAATGCCAAGACTCCGAGATCATTTAATGTTTTTTTTATAGGTTACAAGATGGGCTGTTTAATTTGTGCACACAATTTGGGAGAAATAAGCTTTTTGTTCAGATGAAACTTTTCTGGGAATTTTTATTTCAGCTCATGAAACATGGGACACATTACATGTTGCGTTTATATATTTGGGCCAGCACAGGTGAAACAACTTCGCACTAACGAGGTGGCAACCAGCACAGGTGTAACACATACTTCTTAACGAGGTGACACCAGTCAGTGCGCCCTATGTGCTAACATTCAATATGTGCAACCTCAAAACATAAATGGAAAAACCAAAACCTGTAACAATGTACAGGTCAGTGTGTGAGATTCTCCAGGCTTTTTAACCACTGGTCCAGACTCAGTCAGTGTCTGACCATGAACAACAAGAAAAATTGACCAGACTAGGCAAGAGATCTTTTGATTGTGTAGTTTGAATGTTAGAGGCTGGAGTCTTTTATTGTGTAGAGCTTTGTGATATTGTTGTATTATTACAGTAATGATACTCAGTATTATTCTAGTGTGTCTGTCGAGCACAATAATGAACAGCAGAGTCCTCTGCTCTCAGACTCTTGGCCTCTAAGAACTGTGTGTTTATGGAGACAATCTCAGTCAGGATTAACTGGCCTTTCAGGGAGTCTGAGTAGGTAGCAGAGTTTGAACCACTGCTCATTCTCCCACTACACTCCACTCCAGTCCTCTCCCAGGTTTCTGCCTTGTCCAGAGAATGTTATAGCTAGTCATTGAATAACCAGAGACTGAACATCTTCAATGTATTTTCACCTGAGAAGGTGACTGATCCAGTCTGATATCACAACAAACACCTGCAAAAACTTTAACATGTCAACACACATTTTGAGTTAAACCAGATATTCTTCAGTCACCATGTAACACTTACTTACTGTGTATGGACGACACCATGACAACTAAACTCCAGACAGTCATCAGCTACATTGTTCAGTGATAGTTAGTGAAGGGCTTGCTGTAACGTCAGTACAAGCTGCCTGTATTGAGAAGGCCAGACTTCAGTGTTTGATTAGAAAGGGATGAATTGGAAGGAGACTTTGCATAGACCGCCCTCTAGAGATGAAAATAGGGACTTTGATGGGGATATCTTGTTTAGAGTTGGTATTATCAGCGTTATTTTCTTAGAACAGCACACCATGAGAAAATAGTTTTAATGACCTTCATGGTACTGTATCCAAATCTTTTTTCTTCGTTCTGAATTTCATACATTTGAATTCTGGTTTCATGCTAGTAAGCATACCAAATTGAAGAAAAATACCACAGAAATGCTTTCATCTACATGAGATTGACTGCATATCATGGATCCAGTTTGGGGTTATTTGCCCTTGTCAACTGACTTAGAATGGCTGTAAGGTTTTCAGTTCAAATTTCATGTGGATATTTATACAGTACTCTTAACAGTTATTAACAGGTGTATTTTAAGCCTTTTAAGTAATCATGTATACTGAAGAAAAATATCAACGCAACATGCAAAAATGTAATTTTACTGAGTTAGAGTTCAGTATAAGGAAATCAGTCATTTGAAAGAAATTCCTTAGAGCCTAATCTATGGATTTCACATGACTGGAAATGCAGGTATGCATCTGTTGGTCACAGACACCTTTAAAAATACAGGCCTCAGAAAGGGCCTCAGGATCCTGTCATGTATTTTCTGTGCTTACAAATTGCTATCAATAAAATGCATTTGTTTTCGTTGTCCGTTGCTTATGCCTGCCCATACCATAACCCCACCCCCACAATGGGGCACTCTGTTCACAATGTTGACATCAGCAAACCGCTCGCCACACAACGCCATACAGGTGGTCTGCGGTTGTGAGGCCGGTTGGACGTACTAAAAAATTCTCAAAATCGAGGTTGGAGGTCTCTTATTGTAGAGAAATGAACATTACATTATTTGGCAACAGCTCTGGTGGACATTACTGAAGTCACTATGCCAATTGCACGCTCCCTCAAAACATCTGTGGCATTGTGTTGTGTGACAAAACTGCACATTTTAGAGTGGCCTTTTATTGTTCCCAGCACAAGGTGCACCTGTGTAAGTTTGATGCTGTTTAATAAGATTCTTTATATGCCACACCTGTCAGGTGGATGGATTATCTTGGCAAAGGAGAAATGCTCACTATCAGGGATGTAAACAAATTTGTGCACACAATTTAATAAGAGAAATTCAATTTTTGTGCGAATGGTACATTTCTGGGATATTTTAGTTCCGCTTATGAAACATGGGACCAACAGTTTACATGTTGCATTTATATTATTGTTCAGTGTATATTTGGTTTTTAATTAAGAGTATAATATGTCTACTCTCTCCTAGTGTTGGTGGGGTCACGGGATTAATGTTGACAGAGACTGGAGTCCAGAATTGTCTCAATGACTCTCACAGTAAAATAAGTGCCTGATACATTTTTGTACAGTGCTGCAGCCTCATGTCACTGTGGCTGTTGGGAACATTAATAAACAGCGGAGTCTTCAGTCTTCAGGCTTTTCCATTCAAAGAACAGCTTGTTTTTGGAGCTGTATTTGGTGATGGTGAACTGGCTAAGGATAGACTGGGCAAAAATAATGCCAGTGTCAATGCGCCCAATCCACTCTAGTCCTTTACCTGGTTTCTGATGGATCCAGTGCATGTTGTAGCTACCCATGGAGAATCCAGACATAGTACAGGACAGTGTTAATGACTCTCCAGGTCTCTTCACCACTGGCTCAGAGGTGAGTGACTGCCCCTGAGAGTTTAGATTACTGTGACCCTCCAGCCAAGTAGCACAGCTCCCCTCCTCTCTCCTACACTGGAATGAAATAACTCTAGTTAACTCACCTGAGACAGAGCCAGGAGGAACACGCATTCTAGAAGTCTCATTGTGGGGAAGTTCTAAGATTCTAGAAGCAAATTAGTTGACTGGGAGTGGCAGTTGTGACAGAGAGATGGTCTGTGGGTTTTGCTTATTATAGCAGACTAGGAGGAAACTGTGGCTCTTGGTACACAGACAACATTTCCATCTCCATGGGGTTAAATGGCACCCATAGAATTATTGGTTCAAATAATTAATCTTGACAGTCATGAACTATTTTGGACTTGGTGAAGACTCATGGTGTTGACTGCAGTGTATTAGTGTGCCAATGCCAAAATCAGTAAGAATATGAGACGTTTTGTAGAACTTGTTATTACTACTCTTGATACGAACAAATACTGTGTTGTATGTCTCTACTGGTGATTAATAGGTGCCATACTGTTGTGTTGTACTTGATTCATCACATGCATACAGGGTTTTTGTACTGGTCTGCTGCTGTTGATTATGACTGTGTCTCTCGGACACAATAATACACAGCTGTGTCTTCAGTCTGCAGACTCTGTCCTTTCAAAGACACAGTATTGCTAGACGTGTCTCTTGTGACACTGAACCTGTCTTTTAAGGAGTTGTGGGAGTTGGAGTTCCCATTGTAATAAATTGTCCAAATCCATTCAGGTGCTTTTCCTCCAGGCTGACGGATCCAGCCTATTCCATAGACGTTGCTGCTATCAGTCAGAGAATAACCAGAGACTTTACAGGTGATGCTCAAAGACTCTCCAGGCTTTACACCCAATGAGCTTGGTTGGGTGAGCTCAAGACCGCAGTGCACACCTGTCAATGAAAGAATATCAATTTAACAATCTATGGATTTAAAGAGAAATCACAAATGTAATTTTGACGGTGGAAGTTACTGATATAAAATATCTGAGTAACATGTAAGTCCATTTTGAAAACACAAATCCAGAGAGACTTACAGGTTGCAGCTGCTAGCAGCAGCAGCAGAGATACAGGGAACATGGTTTGTGTTGAAGCTGAATTGTTGGGAGCTGGATTGTTAACTCTGACTGAATGAGAGGCAGACACTCCACTTTATATCAATAGAGAAAAGGGGTGTAACTTTGCATAGACCTGAGAGACCTATTAGTACAGAAGAGTGTACATAAATAACTCGTTTCAAAATAAATACATTTACTGTTTTAAGCTGAACCAACCTGCATCATGAATTGTGAAATGAAATACGAAGTTGAGTTAAATATTAATCCTCTCTTTGTTTACAGCAAGTTATTATAAGACAAGTATTATTGTCATACATTTTTTGGGGGAATGGAAAAAAATATTGCAATCATATACATATAAATATGAATCGTATATAATTATTTATATAAACTTTTGGTGTCCCTCAAGGATCTGTGTTTGGCCCATTAGATATTTTATTTTGATTTGCATTATTGAGTTTTATGTGTTTTCTTCATATTTGATTAAAAAAATATAGCTGCCGTATTTTTTTATATGTTTTCATGTTTTATTATTTAGAAAATTATCTGTCTATGACAGTATGATATTTGTCGACCAGTGTGTGTAGTTCATTCCATGGGGTTGAGGATAGGGAGTGGGGCACAGTCTCGTCTTAAAGACTTTTATACTGAGATCAATATAGACGAGAGTAGTTCTGCTCTCTCAAAGACGCTCCTTGTTGCCTCTCACAATGAGATCCCTGTTGACCTGTTTTTGTACGGTGCTGCAGTGTCACGGTGCTCTGTCACTGTGGCTCTGGCACAGTAATAAATAGCAGTGGCTTCAGGCTTCAGGCTTTTCACCTCTAAGCACAGCTGATTTTTGGAGCTGTATTTGGTGATGGTGAACTGGCCCAGGACTGAAGGTGCAAATATAGTGCCAGTGCCACCGTCAATGCGCCCAATCCACTCTAGTCCTTTCCCTGGTTTCTGACGGATCCAGTGCATGTTGTAGCTACCCATGGAGAAACCAGACACAGTACAGGACAGTGTTACTGACTCTCCAGGTCTCTTCACCACTGACTCAGAGGAGGTGAGTGACTGTCCCTGAACAGCTGAAAAAGAGACAGAGAGTTAGGATGATTGTGACCCTCCAGCCAAGTAGCACAGCTCCTCTCCTATCTCCTACACTAGACCGAAATAACTCCCGTTAACTCACCTGAGATGAGAGCCAGGAGGAACACACATTCTAGAACTCTCATTGTGGGATGGTTGTAAAATTCTGTAAAAGGAGGCACATAGACTGGGACTACTTTTCGTGACTGAGGTAGATGATTTGTGGAGTGCGGTTATATCAGACTACTGAAATGGGAGGAGACCTTTGGTATACACGAACAGACACACATTAGCATCTTCATGGTGTTAAATGTCTCTCCCCTTGGTCCAAATACTACATATCTTGGCACTGTTGAGAAATGTTTTGGTGAAGAATTAAGTTGTACATGTTATAGTGACATAGCCACTTATTGTGCCAATGTATCAATAATAAGTTCTATGTACTAGAGCACTTATTTGATTGATATTGCTATATTTATTGAATTAGTGGGGGCCATATGTTTCACTGCTTGATTCACATGCATATTCATTTTTTGTACAGGTTCTGTGTTGGTATAACTGTGGTCGTCGAGCACAATAATACACAGCTGTGTCTTCAGTCTGCAGACTGTTCTGTGCTGCTGAAAGTGTCTCTGGAGATACTGAACTTGTTTTTCAGATTATCACTATAATATATGTTACTACGGCCAAATACATATCAACCCACTCCAGTGCTTTTCCTGCAGGCTGTCGTACCCAACCTGTACAGTAGCTGGTACTAGTTAAAGAATACCCAGAGACCTTACAGTAGAGGGTCAGAGGCTGTCCAGGCTGCAGGGTTATAGAGTCTGGCTTTGTTCAGTCTGACAGAACACACCTGTAAAACAAAACAAACAAACAGTATACATCTAATAGTGAATCATATTTTCCAATTAATTTGACTGAATATTACTCTGTTTGTTCATATATCACTCCCAGAAACTCACAGGAGGCCCCTGCCAGCAGCAGCAGATATTCAGGAAGCATGGTTTGTGTTGAAGTTAGACTGGTGGTAGCTGCACTTGTTTATTCCAACTGAGTGAAAGACAGATACACACTTGTCTTTATACACAGAGAGAAGAGGGGTGGAACTTTGCCTACAGCTGAGAGAGTTGGTATAAGAATAGAATGAATCAACTAGTATCACACTGACATGTTGAGTAGATTGATTGGTACGTGCTGCAACAAACTGCATTACAAACTTTGGAATCTCACTTTGTTTACAGCATCTTATTACTATAAAAACAAGTATTATTGTTATCAATGTTTCTTGCAATAGCACAGAATACAGCAATCTAACTGTTGGTGTCCGTCAAGCATCTTTACTTGGCCAATTACATTTTAATATGAGCGATATTTATATTATTTCAAAAAGTACATGTTTTTTTACTTGTCTACTCCAACTGTGTGAAGCTGTACTTGTCTACTCCAACTGAGTGAAGCTGCACTTGTCTACTCCAACTGAGTGAAGCTGTACTTGTCTACTCCAACTGAGTGAAGCTGCACTTGTCTACTCCAACTGAGTGAAGCTGCACTTGTCTACTCCAACTGAGTGAAGCTGCACTTGTCTACTCCAACTGAGTGAGCTGCACTTGTCTACTCCATTTTCCCCTGATTAGTATGTGTCCTCTGTTCACCATTGGCTTTTCAGTTATTGTTTCCATGTCCGTTGGTCCTGGGAGTACCTGTGCTTTGTTGTTGTGGCTTTCGTGCTGCGTGTATTGTGCACTTGTTATTACGGGTCTCGTCCTGTGTATTGTTAATACGAGTCTCGTCCTGTGTATTTATTAGATGTTTAACCTCACTCTTCTGTTTGGGTTACTTCCCTGTGTTTTTGTATACGTGTTTGTTTTGGGCTTCGTCCCAATGCCTTTTCATGGCATGTTGTATTTTGGGTGGGGCATTAAAACCCCCCCCTATTATGTATTCCAGCGCATGTCTTCAATCATGTATATGTGACAGAATAACAAACCCTAAATGGTAGAGGTCGACCGATTAATCGGAATAGCCAATTAATTAGGGCCGATTTAAAGTTTTTATAACAATCTGTATTTTTAACACCTTTATTTAACTAGGCAAGTCAGTTAAGAACATATTCTTATTTTCAATGACGGCCTAGGAACGGTGGGTTAACTTCACTGCGCTACGGATACCGAATACGGGTTCACTTTCCTAAACAACCGCTGAATTGCAGGGCGCCAAATTCAAAAATATGACTAAAAATATTTATAATCATGCAATCACAAGTGAAATATACCAAAACACAGCTTAGCTTGTTGTTAATCCACCTATCGTGTCAGATTTTGAAAATATATTTTACAGCGAAAGAAATCCAAGCTTTTGTGAGTGTAGCTGTCAATGCTACAACAGCTTAGCCTTATATTAGCTTGGTCACGAAAGTAAGAAAAGCAATAAAATTAATCGCTTACCATTGATAATCTTCTGGTGTTTCCACTCACGAGACTCCCAGTTACACCACAAATCTTATTTTTGTTCGATAAATATTACTTTTTTCACAAAAAAACGCCATTTGGGTTGCGCATTATTTTGAGAAAAAAAAAGCAGTGTTCCGTTCGACAAATCCCAAAAAGTATCCGAAATGTTCGGAGAAACATTTCAAATGTTTTTTATAATCAATCCTCAGGTTGTCTTTAACAAACATAATCGATAATATTTCAACCGGACCATAACCTATTCTTTAAGAGAGAAACGGAAAATGGGGAGCCCCTCTCTCGCTCGCAGGAATTATTCCCAGGACACTTGACTAGTTTTGAAAAAACTTGTTCATTTTTCCAAATAAAAGCCTGAAACTATGTCTAAAGCCTGGTCACAGCCTGAGGAAGCCATTAGAAAAGCAATATGGTTGATACCCCTTTAAATGGAGGTTAGACGGGCCAGGAAACAAAGATAAAAAAAAATACATCACTTCCGGGTTACTTTTTCTCAAGATTTCACTTGCAGAATAAGTATTATTTTCCTCACAGACAATATTTTGACAGTTTTGGAAACGTTGGAGTGTTTTCTATCCTAATCTGTAAATTATATGCATATTCTACGATCTGGGCCAGAGAAAATGTCCGTTTACGTTGGGCACGTTATTTGAAAAAAAAATAATAATCTGACCCCTAGCGCTAAGAAGTTAAGTTAAGGCAGAACGACAGATTTTTACCTTGTCAGCTCGGGGATTCAATCTTGCAACCTTACAGTTAACTAGTCCAACGCTCTAACCACCTGATTTACTTTGCACTCCACGAGGAGCCTGCCTGTTATGCGAATGCAGTAAGAAGCGAAGGTAAGTTGCTAGCTAGCATTAAACTTATCTTATAAAAAAACAATCAATCAATCATAATCACTTGTTAACTACACATGGTTGATGATATTACTAGTTTATCTAGCGTGTCCTGCCTTGCATATAATCGATGCAGTGCGCATTCGCAAAACAGGACTGTCGTTGCTCCAACGTGTACCTAACCATAAACATCAATGCCTTTCTTAAAATCAATACACAACTATATATTTTTTAAACCTGCATATTTAGTTAATATTGCCTGCTAACATGAATTTCTTTTAACTAGGAAAATTGTGTCACTTCTCTTGCGACAGAGTCAGGGTATATGCAGCAGTTTGGGCCGACCTGGCTCATTGCGAACTGTATGAAGACTATTTCTTCCTAACAAAGACAGCCAACTTTGCCAAACGGTGGATGATTTTTAAAAAACGTATTTGCGAAAAAAGCACAATCGTTGCACGACTGTACCTAACCATAAACATCAATGCCTTTCTTTTAAATCAATACACAGAAGTATATATTTTTAAGCCTGCATATTTAGCTAAAAGAAATCCAGGTTAGCGGGCAATATTAACTAGGTGAAATTGTGTCACTTCTCTTGCGTTCATTGCACGCAGAGTCCTGGTATATGCAACAGTTTGGGCCGCCTGGCTCGTTGCGAACTAATTTGCCAGAATTTTACGTAATTATGACATAAAATTGAATGTTGTGCAATGTAACAGGAATATTTAGACTTATGGATGCCACCCGTTAGATAAAATACGTTCCGTATTTCACTGAAAGAATAAACGTTTTGTTTTCGAGATGATAGTTTCCGGATTCGACCATATTAATGACCTAAGGCTTGTATTTCTGTGTGTTATTATGTTATAATTAAGTTATAATTATGATTTGATAGAGCAGTCTGACTGAGCGATGGTAGGCACCAGCATGCTCGTAAGCATTCATTCAAACAGCACTTTCGTGCGTTTTGCCAGCAGCTCGTCGCTGTGCTTCAAGCATTGCGCTGTTTATGACTTCAAGCCTATCAACTCCCGAGATTAGGCTGATGTAACCGATGTGCAATAGCTAGCTAGTTGCGGGGTGCACGCTAATAGCGTTTCAAACGTCACTCGCTCTGAGACTTGGAGTAGTTGTTCCCCTTGCTCTGCGTGGGTAACGCTGCTTCGAGGATGGCTGTTGTCGATGTGTTCCTGGTTCGAGCCCAGGTAGGAGCGAGGAGAGTGACGGAAGCTATACTGTTACACTGGCAATACTAAAGTGCCTATAAGAACATCCAATAGTCAAAGGTATATGAAATACAAATGGTATAGAGAGAAATAGTCCTATAATTCCTATAATAACTACAACCTAAAATTTCTTACCTGGGAATATTGCAGACTCATGTTAAAAGGAACCACCAGCTTTCATATGTTCTCATGTTCTGAGCAAGGAACTTAAACGTTAGCTTTCTTACATGGCACATATTGCACTTTTACTTTCTTCTCCAACACTTTGTTTTTGCATTATTTAAACCAAATTGAACTTGTTTCATAATTTTTTGGAGGCTATATAGATTTTATTGATGTATTATATTAATTTAAAATAAGTGTTCATTCAGTATTGTTGTAATTGTCACTATTACAAATAAATAAATAAAAACCGTCCGATTAATCGGTATCGGCTTTTTTTTGGTCCTCCAATAATCGGTATCAGCGTTGAAAAATCATAATCGGTCGACCTCTACTAAGTGGCCCGTCCGACGCTGTCGCAACTTCGGCAGCTGCACGTTGTTTCTCCTAGACTTTCCACTTCACAATAACAGCACTTACAGTCGACCGGGGCAGCTCTAGCAGGGGAGAAATTTGACAAACTGACTTGTTGGAAAGGTGGCATCCTATGACGGTGCCACGTTGAAAGTCAGTGAGCTCCTCAGCATGGGCCATTCTACTGCAAATGTTTCTCTATGCAGATTACATGTCTGTGTGCTCTATTTTATACACCTGTCAGCAAAGGGTATGGCTGAAATAACCAAATTCAAGAATTTGAAGGGGTGTCCACATACAAATGAAATGGGAAGCATGCTACTAAATAATATAATGATTGAATATCACTGCACATTTGTGCTAATACTGTTATATTAGTATAAGTATGCCTGCCAGGTAACATCCATTTTATGTTCATCTGGGGCTGAGTGTGTTAGTACAGGTCTGGCCCTAGTTTGTATCACTGTGGAGTTGTGCACAGTAATACACAGCTGTGTCTTCAGTCTGCAGAATTTGACATGTTAGTCACTATGCTGCTAGCAGGGTCTTTGGAAATGCTGAACTTGTTTGGCCAGGGAGTTTGTTTGGGGTTCTTGCGTTGTAATTATATTGAATTTTGCTTATATAATCATGGTATAACACAATAAACATAAAGTTAAAATGCCAAGAGATCATTGAATGTTTTTTTTATAGGTTACAAGATGGGCTGTTTGTAATTGTTGAATTGCCCTGTGTGAATACAGGCATACACACAGCTGTCTTATCAAAATAATACTGTAATGAACCGGCTGGGTCATAAAGGGGAAAGAGACGGACTCTAGGTGTGCAGGTCAGAACACAGGTTTATTCATAAACTGGGCTATTGTTCCGGCCACAACCCACGCCGCTAAATGCCGAACGTACACAATGTTACCCTGTCGGGTTAAGAGTCACTCTCATAGGAACAGATCAAGGCACGAACAGAAGAGAGAGAGATGACACAGTAACCCCTATTTATGCATTCCCAAACCCCGCGGGATTACCCATCATACCCCCCCAACCTTTCCATCTGTCCTGACATATTTAACCCCTGCTAGTAGCCATGAGAACCATAACACACCCACAAACACAGAACACAATACCGGGTCGTTACATAGCCTCCCCCCCTTTCTAAACCCTAGCCCCTAGGGTTACACAACAAAATCCTTAAAACGACCCGGAGGTCGCATCAGTCTCTTGGGCCTCCCCGTGACTCTCACCGGTGAACCCCCAGAACACTCCTCTGCCCCAATGTCATTTCCAGCGCCCTCCGAAGAAGCAGCCCCCTCCCCAGGCTCAGGTTGCGCTAGAGTCTCCTCGTTAGACTGTTCCCGTGGGCTCACATCAGAGACCTCACTCCCATTCCCTACCGTTTTCCTCCCTCTGTAGGGTGCCAATCGATCCCGGTGGACCACCACCTTCCTGCTCCGTGGAGGGACCTCCACCCGGTACGTCACCTCCCCCACTCTCTCTATCACCAGACACGGCCCCACCCATGCACTGTCCAGCTTTGGGCACCGCCCCTTCTTGCGCGTGGGGTTGTGAAGCCACACACATTCTCCCGCTCCAAAGTGCCTCCCCCTAGCGCGCGAGTCGTAGTGGCGCTTTTGGCGCACCCCTGCGTTCTCGAGTTGCTCTCTTGCGAAGGTGTGAGCCGCTTCTAACCGGTTCTGCAGACGACACACATAGTTCGGGCCAGGCAAAACCCGGTCGTCATTATCAGGAGGGTGGCCAAACGTCAGTTCGGCTGGGGTGCGCAGCTCACGACCTAACATTAGTAGTGCTGGGGTGCACGCAGTCGATTCTTGAACAGCCGACCTACACGCCATAAGAATAAACGGTAAGTGGGTGTCCCAATCTCTCTGGTGTTTTGAGGTAACGATGGCCAGCTGCTGTGCTAATGTTCTGTTGAATCTTTCCACCAGCCCATCACTCTGGGGGTGAAGCGGAGTAGTGCGCGTCTTCTCCGCGCCTAACCGTCTACACAACTCTGAGAACACCCGTGACTCGAAGTTTCTCCCCTGGTCGCTGTGAATAGACTGTGGCACCCCAAACCGACTGATTATTCCCCCCACCAACGCATCAGCTACTGTCCCCGCTACTGTCCCCGCCTCCGGCCACTTGGTGAAGTAGTCCATAGCGGTTAGAATCCACCTGTTACCGCTGTCTGTGGTTGGAAACGGCCCTACTATGTCTACCCCCAGTCTCTCCATGGGCTCCCCTACTGGGAATTGTTGTAGGAGGGCGTGTGACTGACCTGGAGGTCCTTTTTTAGCAGCACACTCGTCGCACTGCATACAAAAGTCCTCAACATCCCTCCTGTGCCTGGCCCAATAGAAGCCTTTACGCATGCGCTTTAACGTTTTGGAGACCCCAAAATGCCCTGCGCCTACTCCCCCATGAAGCTGCTGTAACACGCTCCCCTGCAGCCTTTTGGGCACCACTACCTGCCACGTAATTTCTCCAGTCGCTGGCTTTTTCCACCCCCTCTGGAGCACTCCCTCAGCCACTCTAAGGACTGTGAATTTAGCCCACAGTCCTTTGGTGACTGGTGATAGAGGGGCTACTTCCCCCCACGGCGGTCGTCTTCTCTCTTCCACCCACCGCAGCACAGGACGCAGCTCTGCGTCCTCCTCCTGGCGACGCCTCCACTCCCCAACGTCCACAGCCTCCAGCTCCCGGCACTCTGTCACACTCAGCTGACTCACCGTGGCGGTGACTCCCTCCTCCCTGCACAGTTCTCTCTCTCGCTCCACCCGTTTGGGGCAGTACCCACAGCCATCCTCAGCACACGGGCGGCGGGACAAGGCGTCTGCATTGCTGTGGCGAAGGCCGGCTCTGTGCTCCACCTGGAAGTCGTAGGGTTGCAGCTCCTCCAGCCAGCGGGCAATCTGACCCTCTGGCTCCTTGAAGGAGAGAAGCCACTGCAGGGCGGAGTGATCCGTCCGGACCACAAACGGCAGGCCCCCCAGGTAGTACTTGAAATGGCGTACTGCTGCCACGACAGCCAAAAGCTCTCTCCTTGTCACGCAGTAGCGTTTTTCAGCCTTATCAAAAGTTCTGCTGTAATAAGCTACTACGTGTTCCCCATCAGGGCCACGCTGAGCCAGCACAGCCCCCAAGCCCTCATTGCTTGCGTCGGTGTCCAGGATGAACGGACGGTTCGGATCTGGTGAGGCCAGGACAGGGGCCTCCATCAGGGCACGTTTGAGGGCCTGAAACGCCCGCTGGTGCTCTTCGGTCCACTGAAAAACAGTGTCCTCCTTGAGAAGGTGGTTCAAAGGAGCCGCTACCCCCGCAAACCCCTTCACAAACCTACGATAGTAGGATGCCAGCCCCAGGAAGCTCTTAACCTCTTTTTTCCCCCCCTGGAACTGGCCACCCCCTCACAGCCTCTACTTTGTCTGGCATCGTGCTGATGCCCTCACCACCCAGCTGATGCCCCAGGAACGCCACCTCCCTTTGCATGAAATGGCACTTTCCCGGGTGTAATTTTAGCCCCGCCCCCGAGATCCTCTCCAACACTCCCCTAATTGCCCCCAGTGCCCCCTCAAACGATGTGCCGTGCACCAATATGTCGTCTAGGTAGACAACACACTCGTCTCTCGGAAACCCCGCCAGCACTCTGTCCATGAGCCTCTCAAAGGTGGCAGGAGCATTACAGAGCCCGAAGCACAGCACCTTGAACTGCCAATGGCCCCTATCCGTGGAGAAGGCCGTTTTTTCACGTGCCCCTGGCGAGAGGGGCACCTGCCAGTAGCCACTGCGCAGATCAAGGGAGGAGAACCACGAGGACCCTCTCACGTGGTCTAGCGACTCATCAATCCTCGGTAGGGGATAAGAGTCTTTAGTGGTGACAGAATTTAGGCCCCTGTAGTCAACACAAAACCTAAGTTTACCCCCTTTCTTAGGCACCATGACGACCGGCGCGGACCATGGGCTATCTGATGGCTCAATGAAATCAGCCCGCAACATGTCCACAATAGCTGTGTCTGCTGCTTCCCTCCTGGCAAGGGGAATACAACGGGGCCGAATTTTAATGGGTCGGGCGTCCCCAGTGTCTATTTCGTGCTGGACTAGGTGCGTTTGTCCTACCTCATCTTCCCCCCAAGCGAAGCTATCTTTAAAGTCCAACAGCAGCTGCTTTAACTGTCTCTGTTGTCCCTCATCCAGACCTTGACAGTTCTTCAGCCACACAGCCTCGACGGCGTCGATAGCTTCCTCCTTCCCCCCGTCGGGCTGATGGGGTGAAGGAGCCAGTGTGTTTTGGGCTACTGGGCTGCCTGTGCTTGCACCATGATGGGGAGTGAAGGCCGTCGCCGCCGGAGACAGCTGCTGGGATGGCACAACGACCAAGGGAGCAGCCGGGATGACCGGTGGAGTCTCTGCAAGCTTGGAGGAAGACGGAGGGACAGCCCTGCCCCCTGCTGGCCCTCCCGAAGGCGACATTCCCACTGTGGGCCCCCCCGACAGCCTCAAAGTGCCCGATGCTAAGTCCAACTGAGCCCCACAGTTTTTCAAAAAGTCCATTCCCAGTATACAGGGGTCCTGCACCGCTGCTACCCACACCGGACACCCCACAGTTCTCCCCCCCACGGTCACAGATAGCTGACACTTCCCTATCATGGGGGCTAGCTCCCCCGTGACAGTCCGTAGCTGGACAAGGGTCGGCTCCACCCGCACCCCAACAGGTAGTATGTCTGGTCTCACCAGGGTTACTGTAGAGCCCGTGTCGACCAGGGCCAAACATTCCACCCCCTCTACCTTGACGATGACATTGCAGAAGTCCCCAACGGTGGTACGTCCCACCACAACTACAGGACTAGGAAACCCGGCGGCAGCTACACCCTGGGGGAGCAGGTCCCCACCCTCTTGTCTGCGCTGCTGGGTACCTTCTTTGCTTACAGTGGGTTCGGGGGCGGGGGGGTGGGCCCGCGCAGCCTCCTGCGCCCGAACCCGCTGTCGTTTCCCTGGTGACGGGGGAATCTGTCACACTCTCGCTGAATGTGGCCAGGCTGGCCACAACCCCAGCAGACAATAGGAGCTGAGCTGACGTTGCCTGGAGCCCCTCTCCATGACAAGCGAAGCAGTCTTGACTAGCCCGCCCAACTCGTCAACCCACTCTGGTTTTGTGACCCCTGGCACCCCAGCCACCGCTGCTCTCACCTCTGGTTGACTGGCGACTTCCACTCTCACTCCCTCACCCCAGATCAGCTCCCTCTTCCTGGCTATCTCCACTGCAGCCCGCAGAGATGGTGGGTCCGCCATCTGAACATGCTTACCCAGTTCGGTGGAAGAGAGCGCTCTAATAAAACTGTCCCGTGCCAGCTCGTCCTGCACCCCAATCGGCATAGTTGCATAAGCCCGCCTGGTCAGGCTCAGAATATCACTTGCCAACGCCTTTAACCTGTCTAGGATCAGCGTGGCGCTAGCGGCACCCCCCCCCCCCCCCCCCCCCCCCCCCACTGAAAAACCAGTGCCGCGAAATTCAAAAAAAATATTTTTTTAAAATATTTAACTTTCACACATTAAAGTCCAATACAGCTAATGAAAGACACAGATCTTGTGAATCCAGTCAACATTTCCGATTTTTTAAATGTTTTACAGGGAAGACACAATATGTAAAGATGTACATCTATTACCTAAAAACACATTAGCATAATCCACCATCTTTTATTTGTCCACCAACACCAGTAGCCATCACCAATTCGGCTAAACTAAGATATTTATAGCCCCTAACCAACAAAAAAACTCATTAGATGACAGTCTGATAACATATTTATGGTATGGGATAGGTTTTGTTAGAAAAAAGTGCATATTTCAGGTAGATGGCATAGGTTACAATTGCACCCACCGTCACAAATGGAATAGAAAAACTACTTAGAGCAACGTGTTTACCTACTTACTAATCATCAAACATTTCGTAAAAATACACAGCATACACGAATCGAAAGACACAGATCCTGTGAATACAGACAATATTTCAGATTTTCTAAGTGTCTTACAGCGAAAACACAATAAATCGTTATATTAGCTTAGCACATAGCAATTAGCAGCCCAGCATTGATTCTAGCCAAAGTGAGCGATAAAAGTCAACATCGCCAAAAGATATTAATTTTTTCACTAACCTTCTCAGAATTCTTCCGATGACACTCCTGTAACATCACATTACAACATGCATATACAGTTTGATCGAAAATGTTTATATTTAGCCACCAAAATCATGGTTAGACAATGTGAAATGTAGACAAGCTGGTAAAGAAAAAGTCCTTGCGCCACTTAGACAGTGATCTACTCTTATACATAAATACTCATAAACGTGACTAAAAAATATAGGGTGGACAGGGATTGATAGACAATTTAATTCTTAATACAATTGCGTTATTACATTTTTTAATTTATCCTTACTTTTCAATACAGTTTGCGCCAAGCGAAGCTACGTCAAAAAACATGGCGTCCTAAGCCACTAAAATGTTTCGACAGAAACACGATTTATCATAATAAAAATGTCCTACCTTGAGCTGTTCTTCCATCAGTATCTTGGGCAAAGGATCCTTTCTTGGGAGAAATCGTCTTTTGGTGGAAAGCTGTCCTCTTGCCATGTGGAAATGTCAAATGCGTTCTGGATGAACTGAAAAGCGTGCCCAACTTTTCACATCGTTGCAAAAATAAATGTCCCAAAATCGCACTAAACGGATATAAATTGCTATAAAACGCTTTAAATTAACTACCTTATGATGTTTTTAACTCCTATAACGAGTGAAAAGATGACCGGAGAAATATAACAGGCTAAACTAACGCTTGGAACAGGTGCGCGCCGGTGTCCTCTAGGCTCATGACGCAGCTCCCAAAGAATGACTAGCTTCAGGGTTTTTTCATTTGTAGGGCCTGTGAACGCGCAATCGACCCCGTTGGAATCGTCATCACGTAAAGGCATCCAGGGGAAGACGTAAGAAGTGTCCGTATAGTCATAGCAACGACAGTGCCCTTTTAACTGACTTCAGAAGAGTGGCCAACATTTCTCAAATCTGACTCCATGTCAGGGAAATTGCTGTAGAATGGGCTCTGTTCCACTTAGAGACAATTTCAACTCCTATAGAAACTATAGACTGTTTTCTATCCAATAATAATAATAATATGCATATTGTACGATCAAGGATTTTGTGGGAAGCCGTTTAAAAAATTAGCCAAATTAGCATAAATAGTCTAAACAGCGCCCCCATCCCCAACAGGTTAAACCTCCCCAATTTTAGAATGTACTACTGGGAAGCACAGTGTAGGTTTCTGGCTCAGAGGTTTGACAAGGGTCCCTCTCCCTCATGGTTGAACATTGAAAAGATTGAGGTAAATGATGACACTGGGGCAGAATTGTTTTACAAATGGGACAGAAAATCTATAAAAACCCTCACAGACAACCCTTTAATCATACATTCTGTCCTGGCATGGTGCAAACTGCATGAGCTGTTCGGACGAGGGGGATTCCTTTCCCCTAAAACCCCTTTATGGAACAATAGATTGATTCCTATGTTTTTCCAGAATAGTAACTTTAGACCATGGTCTGTTAAGGGGATCACTCTTCTGGAACATTGTTACGAGGAGGGAGTTCTTATGTCTTTTGATCAGCTGAAACAGAAATACCACTTGCCTAACAGGGACTTCTTTAGCTACATACAACTATGAAACTTTATTAGGGTGTCTCTCAAGGAACAATGGAACCTACCTAAGATGTCACCTATTGAACAACTCTGCCACGCAGACCAACCACTGTTCAAGACCATTTCCCGTGTTTACGATGCTCTTATGTCAGGACTAACACTTCCTGGGCTAGATAAACCCCGACTTAGATGGGAAAAAGATCTTGGTATTGATCTTGATGAGGGTCTATGGAGTGACCTATGCAGGGATGGTGTTACATCCACATTGAACTCCAGATACAGACTGATCCAGTTTAATTTCCTCCATCAGCTCTATATCACCCCATCTAGACTGCACAAGTTCAACCCTGATATCTCCTCCCTATGTTTTAGATGTGGCTCAGATGAAGGAACATTCCTCCATTCCACTTGGCAGTGTTCAAAACTACACGGTTTCTGGCAGGGGGTATGCGATACCATATCCTCAATTCATGGGGTTGCATTCCCTTTAGACCCGGAGGTCTGTCTACTGGGCAACTTTACTAACACCAATCTTAGGCAAAGCCATACTATAAAGCTAACAGAAATATTGCTAGCGATTGCCAAGAAATGTATCGCCTTGAAATGGAAATTGGATTCCCCCCTGCCAGTTGCAATGTGGCTATCAGAAGTTAACCTGTCTCGCCCAGGCGTTCCGCTAGCGGAACTCCTCCCACATTCCACTGAAAAGGCAGAGCGCGAAATTCAAATTTTTTTTTTTTGAAATATTTAACTTTCACACATTAACAAGTCCAATACAGCAAATGAAAGATACACATCTTGTGAATCCAGTCAACATGTCCGATTTTTTAAATGTTTTACAGCGAAAACAGCACATATATTTAGTTAGCTCACCACCAAATACAAAGAAGGACAGACATTTTTCACAGCACAGGTAGCATGCACAAAGCCAACCTAACTAACCAAGAACCAACCAAACTAACCAAGAAACAACTTCATCAGATGACAGTCATATAACATGTTACACAATAAATCTATGTTTTGTTCGAAAAATGTGCATATTTGAGGTATAAATCAGTTTTACATTACAGCTACCATCACAGCTACCGTCAAAAATAGCACCGAAGCAGCCAGAGCAATTATAGAGACCAACGTTGTCACGAATCCCGTTTCCTGAGTCGTTTTTTTGCCTGTGTTCTGTCCTGGAGTGTTTTTTTCGGCGTCCTGGAACGCACCCTGTCTGGTTGCCGGGCAATGTAGCCAGTTGGGAGTTCTGATTACCCGCACCTGTATCCCATCAGCTATCTGCACACCTGGTCCTGATCATCATCTCTCCTCTTCATAAGCCCGGACCTGACATCCATTCCCTGCCGGATCGTTAGCCATGAACAGTATGTTGTGCCATAGTATCAGCCTCAAGTTGGATAGAATTTGTTTTGTTGTTTTTTACGTATTGCTTGCCTTAAACTTACCTCCGTTTGTTTTGTCTTCAGTTACTCACCCGGATCATTTACCCCATTCCCGCCTGGTCGTCGGAGGATTCTGTTACCCCATTGGATCCACCTATTTACTCACATCAACTCACCACCGCTGCCCGCTACGCCACCTGGATATATCTACCCATTCACATTCACTTGTAAATAAATACTCACCTTCTTCCTACTCTCCTTGTCCTGGTCTGCTTCTGGGTTCGATTTTGAAAGAACGTGACAAACGTGGAATAACTAAATACTCATCATAAAACATTTCTTAAAAATACACAGCATACAGCAAATGAAAGACACAGATATTGTGAATCCAGACAATATTTCAGATGTTCTAAGTGTTTTACAGCGAAAACACAATATAGCGTTATATTAGCATACCACAATAGCAAACATCACAACCGCATTGATTCAAGCCAAACATAGCGATTACGTATAAACCACCAAAAGATATTAATTTTTTCACTAACCTTCTCAGAATTCTTCAGATGACAGTCCTATAACATCATATTACACAATGCATATAGAGTTTGTTCGAAAATGTGCATATTTAGCGGCACAAATCGTGGTTATACAATGAGAAAAAATGGCAGGAGAAATCTTTGAAGAGGCACATATTCTAATCAGTAACTATTCCAAAACTTGACTAAAAAATACAGGTTGGACAGCAATTGAAAGACAAATTAGTTCTTAATGCAATCGCTGGGTTACATTTTTAAAATTAACGTTACTTTAAGCATACAGCGTGCGCTAAAGCGAGACCGCACCATAATTCATGGCGGAAATATTATCTGACATTTGTCAACATAAGTACGAATTAACAGCATAAAGACTGCTTACTATTAGCTGAGCTTCCATCAGAATCTTGGGCAAGGTGTCCTTTCTCCAGAACAATCGTCTTTGGGTTGAAAGATGTCCTCTTGTCCGGTCGAAATAGCCGCTAATGTTAGCCACCAACTGGAGAAGTGTCCAACTCGTGAATGCGCATGACAAAGAAATCCCAGAAAATCGCAATAAACTGCTATAAACTGCTATAAGTCGGTTTAAATTAACTACCTTATGATGTGTTTAACACCTATAACGAATAAAAACATGACCGGAGATATAGAACTACTAAAACGAAAGCGTTTGCAGGACGCCATTGTGATGTCTTCATGCGTCAAGCGCACCGTTGAAAAGGACGGTACTTCCGTTCCACGGTCTTATAAAGGGCCCCAGATTGCGCAATCCACTCCATCCAAATTCTCCCCGCTTACTGACATCTAGAGGAAGACATATGCAGTGCATGTAGCCCGATGGCTTACATGGGGACTTATAAACTGGCCTCAGAACAGGGATTTCTGAAATCTCACTCCCTGACAGGAAAAGTGCTGCAGAATGAGTTCTGTTTCACTCAGAGAAATAATTCAAACGGTTTTAAAAACTAGAGAGTGTTTTCTATCCAATAGTAATAATAATATGCATATTCTACGAGCAAAAATTGAGTACGAGGCCGTTTAAATTGGGAACGATTTTCCCCCAAAGTGTAAATAGCGCCCCCTATCATCAACAGGTTAATAGTTGTATCCCACTGGAGAAAATTACTTACCGCTTGAGGAATAATTTAACTTCTTCTGGCTGCAAGCCCGAGGCCGCCAACAATATGACAACAGCCACTTCAAGTGCAGGGCGCGAAATTCAAAATATGTTTTTTAGAAATATTTAACTTTCACACATTAACAAGTCCAATACAGCAAATGAAAGGTACACATCTTGTGAATCCAGCCAACATGTCCGATTTTTAAAATGTTTTACAGCGAAAACAGCACGTATATTTATGTTAGCTCACCACCAAATACAAAAAAGGACAGACATTTTTCACAGCACAGGTAGCATGCACAAAACCAACCTAACTAACCAAGAACCAACCAAACTAACCAACAAACAACTTCATCAGATGACAGTCTTATAACATGTTATTCAATAAATCTATGTTTTGTTCGAAAAATGTGCATATTTCAGGTATAAATCATAGTTTACATTGCAGCTACAATCAGAAATTGCACCGAAAGCAGACAGAATAATTACAGACACCAACGCCAAATACCTAAATACTCATCATAAAACATTTCTGAAAAATACATAGTGTACAGCAAATGAAAGACAGGCATCTTGTGATTCCAGCCAATATTTACGATTTATTAAGTGTTTTACAGCGAAAACACAATATAGCGTTATATTAGCTTACCACAATAGCCAGAAACACAAGCCATTTCCCAGCAGCAAAAGTTAGCGATCGTAACAAACCAGTAAAAGATATATAATTTTTGACTAACCTTGATATTCTTCATCAGATGACAGTCCTATAACATCAGGTTATACATACACTTATGTTTTGTTCGAAAATGTGCATATTTAGAGCTGAAATCAGTGGTTATACATTGTGCTAACGTAGCTACTTTTTCCCACAACGTCCGGATATTTTTCTGACACTTTTTCTGACACACATATTCTGACCAAATAGCTATTCATAAAGATAACTAAAAAATACATGTTGTATAGGAAATGATAGATACACTAGTTCTTAACCTCTAACGCCTCACAAACCCGGATCCGGGATCCCCCCCATCACAAAAGCTGACTAGCATAGCCTAGCCTAAAGTTACAGGGATATCATAAAATTAAATGTTCATGAAATCACAAGTCCAAGACACCAAATGAAAGATACAGATCTTGTGATTCAAGCAATCATGTCTGATTTTTAAAATGTTTGTCACGTTCCTGACCTGTTTTCTGTTGTTTTGTATGTGTTTGACGGTCAGGGCGTGAGTTTGGGTGGGTAGTCTATGTTATGTGTTTCTGTGTTGGTTTAAGGGTGACCTGATATGGCTCTCAATTAGAGGCAGGTGGTTTTCATTTCCTCTGAGAGCCATATTAAGGTAGGTGTTTTCACTTTGATTGTTGTGGGTGGTTGTTTCCTGTGTCAGTGTTTGTTGCACCATACGGGACTGTATCGTGAGTTCGTTTTGTTTGTAGTCAGTACTTGTTCGTTCGTTCTTCGTTACGTGTAAGTTCGTAGTCCAGGTCTGTCTACTTCGTTTGTTGTTTTGTAATTTGTTCAAGAGTTTTCCGTCTTCGTCTGGTTCTTGTAAATAAATATTATGTCTAACTCCAACGCTGCATTTTGGTCCTCAAATCCCTACTCCTCCTCTTCGGATGAGGAGAAGGAGGAAGCCCGTTACAGAATCACCCACCAAACCCGGATCAAGCAGCGGGTTAACGGACAGCAGCGACAGCAGCAGTGGGTCAAGGAGGAATGGACATGGGAAGAGATTCTGGACGGAGAAGGACCCTGGGCAGAGCCAGAGGAGTGTCGCCGTCCCAAGGCGGAGCTGGAGGCATCTAAAGCGGAGAGGCGACGATATGAGGAGGCAGCACGGAAGCAAGGCTGGAAGCCCGCAAGTACAACCCAAAAATTTCTTGGGGGAGGGGCTAAAGGGTAGTGTGGCGAAGTCAGGTAGGAGACCTGCGCCAACTTCCCGGGCTTACCGTGGAGAGCGAGAGTACGGGCAGACACCGTGTTACGCAGTAGAGCGCATGGTGTCTCCTGTACGTGTTCATAACCCGGTGCGGGTTATTCCACCTCCCCGCACTAGCCGGGCTAGAGTGAGCATTGAGCCAAGTGCCATGAAGCCGGCTCAACATATCTGGCCTCCAGTACGTCTCCTCGGGCCGGTGTACATGGCACCAGCCTTACGCATGGTGTCCCCGGTTCGCCAACACAGCCCAGTGCGGGTTATTCCACCTCCCCGCACTGGACGGGCTACGGGGAGCATGCAACCAGGTAAGGTTGGGCAGGTTCAGTGCTCAAAGGAGCCAGTACGCCTGCACGGTCCGGTATATCCGGCGCCACCTTCCCGCCCCAGCTCAGTACCACCAGTGCCTACACCACGCACCAGGCTTCCAGGGCGTCTCCAGAGCCCTGTTCCTCCTCCACGCACTCTCCCTGTGGTGCGTGTCTCAAGCTCAGTGCCTCCAGTTTCGGCACCACGCATCAAGCCTCCTGTGCGTCTCCAGAGCCCTGTACGCACTGTTCCTTCTCCCCGCACTCGCCCTGAGGTGCGTGCCCTCAGCCCGGTACCTCCAGTTCCGGTACCACGCACCAGGCCTATAGTGCGCATCGAGAGTCCAGTGTGCCCTGTTCCTGCTCCCCGCACTAGCCTTGAGGTGCGTGTCTCCAGTCCGGTACCACCAGTTCCGGCACCACGCACCAGGCCTACTGTGCGCCTCAGCAGGTCAGAGTCGGCTGTCTGCCCAACGCCGCCTGCACTGCTCGTCTGCCCAGCACCGTCTGAGCCATCCGTCTGTCCAGCGCCATCTGAGCCATCCGTCTCCCCAGCGCCATCTGAGCCATCCGTCTCCCCAGCGCCATCTGAGCCATCCGTCTGCCCAGTGCCGTCTGAGCCGCCCGTCTGTCCCGAGCCGTCAGAGCCGTTAGTCAGTCAGGAGCCGCTAGAGCCATTTGTCAGTCAGGATCTGCCAGAGCAGCCAACCAGACAGGATCTGCCAGAGCCGCCAACCAGACAGGATCTGCCAGAGCCGCCAACCAGACAGGATCTGCCAGAGCCGCCAACCAGACAGGATCTGCCAGAGCCGCCAACCAGACATGAGCAGCCAGATCCGTCAGCCAGCCATGAGCAGCCAGATCCGTCAGCCAGCCATGAGCAGCCAGATCCGTCAGCCAGCCATGAGCAGCCAGATCCGTCAGCCAGCCATGAGCAGCCAGATCCGTCAGCCAGCCATGAACTGTCCAGCCAGGATCCGCCAGAGCCGTCCAGCCAGGATCCGCCAGAGCCGTACAGCCAGGATCCGCCAGAGCCAGCCATCCAGAACTGCCCCTCAGTCCAGAGCTGTCTCTCTGTCCGGAGCTGCCCTTCAGTCCGGAGTTGCCCCTCTATCCTGAGCTACCTCTCTATCCTGACCTACCTCTCTATCCTGACCTACCTCTCTGTCTTGAGCTACCTTATCCCGGTGCTGCCCCTTATATCGACGGTACCCTTTAAATTAAGTGGGTGGAGTAGGAGGGTGGTCATTCAGAGGGGAATACGGAAGCTGGGTTTGACTATGGTGGGGTGGGGACCTCGCCCAGAGCCTGAGCCACCACCGTGGTCAGACGCCCACCCAGACCCTCCCCTTGAGTTTTAGGGGTGCGTCCGGAGTTCGCACCTTGAGGGGGGGGTTCTGTCACGTTCCTGACCTGTTTTCTGTTGTTTTGTATGTGTTTGACGGTCAGGGCGTGAGTTTGGGTGGGTAGTCTATGTTATGTGTTTCTGTGTTGGTTTAAGGGTGACCTGATATGGCTCTCAATTAGAGGCAGGTGGTTTTCATTTCCTCTGATTGAGAGCCATATTAAGGTAGGTGTTTTCACTTTGATTGTTGTGGGTGGTTGTTTCCTGTGTCAGTGTTTGTTGCACCATACGGGACTGTATCGTGAGTTCATTTTGTTTGTAGTCAGTACTTGTTCGTTCGTTCTTCGTTACGTGTAAGTTCGTAGTCCAGGTCTGTCTACTTCGTTTGTTGTTTTGTAATTTGTTCAAGAGTTTTCCGTCTTCGTCTGGTTCTTGTAAATAAATATTATGTCTAACTCCAACGCTGCATTTTGGTCCTCAAATCCCTACTCCTCCTCTTCGGATGAGGAGAAGGAGGAAGCCCGTTACAATGTTTTACAGGGAAGACACAATATGTAAATCTATTAGCTAACCACGTTAGCAAAAGACAACAATTTTCTTACTCCACCATTTTCTTACTGCATCAGTAGCTATCACAAATTCGACCAAATAAAGATATAAATAGCCACTAACCAAGAAACAAACCTCATCAGATGACCGTCTGATAACATATTTATTGTATAGCATAGGTTTTGTTAGAAAAATGTGCATATTTCAGGTATAAATCATAGTTTACAATTGCAGCCCCCATCACAACTATCACTAAAATGACTAGAATAACTACAGAGACCATCGTGTATTAGCTAATTACTCATCATAAAACATTTCTTAAAAATACACAGCGTACAGCAATTGAAAGACACAGATCTTGTGAATCAAGACAATATTTCAGATTTTCTAAGTGTTTTACAGCGAAAACACAATATAGCGTTATCTTAGCTTACTACAATAGTCAGTCACACAGTAGCATTGATTCAAGCCAAAAATAGCAATAACGTTATAAACCACCAAACGCTATTAATTTTTTCACTAACCTTCTCAGAATTCTTCAGATGACAGTCCTGTAACATCATATTACACAATGCATATAGTTTGTTCGAAAATGTGCATATTTAGCCGCACAATTCGTGGTTACACAACGTGTTTAGTGGGCAAAAAATCAAGAAATCTGTCCGGCGCCATTTTGGAAAGGCACCTAATCTTATCGAAAACTATTCATAAACTTGACTAAAAAAATACAGGTTGGACAGCAATTGAAAGACAAATTAGTTCTTAATGCAATCGCTGAATTACATTTTTAAAATTAACCTTACTGCGCAATACTGGGTACAATACAGGGTGCGATAGCGCAACGCTACACGGAACATAATGGCGTCTAATACATTTTACTTTTTCAACAGAACAACGTTTTATCAGCATAAATAGTACTTACTATTAGCTGAACTCCCATCAGAATCTTGGGAAAGGTGTCCGTTGGCCAAAAGAATCGTTGCTGGGTTGGAGAATGTTTCCTTTGACGTTGCAATTAGCAGTACAGAATGGCATTCGAGAGAGAGATACCCAAGTTCCTACAGCGCCATGGAAATAAATACCTGAAAATCGCAATATACTGACATAAACTGGTATAATTCGGTTCAAAATAACAAGATTATGATGTCTTTAAAGCCTATAGCGAATAAAAACAGAGCCGGATACATCTAGGAGCTAAAACCAGAGGTTCTAAAAAGACATGCCAAGACCCTTTCTGCGTCAGCGCGAAGTCCCAAAAGGCTGGACACCTCGGTTCCAACCAATTTATAGACTTTCTGAACCGTGTAGAAACTGCATTTCAACTCTCCCTCTTCGCTAACAGCCAGGGGAAGGCGTATGCAGTGCATCTCAACCAATAGAAGACAGGCAAAGTTAAAGACAGGTCTCAGAGCAGATGATAAGATTTGCCATTCTCACACAGACATAGGAAAAGTGCTCTAAGTCGAGTTCTGTTTCACTTACAGACATAATTCAAACGGTTTTAGAAACTAGAGAGTGTTTTCTATCCAATATTAATAATAATATGCATATTGTACGAGCAAGAATTGAGTACGAGGCAGTTTAATTTGGAGACCAATTTGTGCTATGTCGAAATGGCACCCCCCTAGTGGCAAGAAGTTAATGCAATCGCCGTGTTAGAATTCTAAAAATAACTTCATTACCACATAAGGCTTACGTTTTGGCGACCGAGTGCCCAAAACCTGGGCGCAAAACTAATAGTACACAGGTCGACAGATATATGAAATAACATCATAAAATGGGTCCTACTTTTGCTGATCTTCCATCAGAATGTTGTACAAGGTGTCCTTTGTCAAGAACAATCGTTGTTTGGATTTTTTCCCTCTTGAATTAGCAAGCGCACAAGCCAAGTGGCGCGAAGCTCTCCTTTCTGAACAAAGGCACACAACGCAACACGCCTAACGTCCCGAATAAATTTCAAAAATCGAATAAAACTATATTGAAAAAACATACTTTACGATGATATTGTCACATGTATCAAATAAAATCAAAGCCGGAGATAGTAGTCGCCTATAACGAAAGCTTTTCAGAAGGCAATTCCGGGTCCAACCTCGCGCCTTCCTGAAAACAGGAAATGGGTGACACGACATTCTAAGACGATTTATTCCAACTCAGAACCAAGATAAACACTCCATTTCTTCTCTCACAGCCTCTTGACATCCAGGGGAAGGTGTATGATGTGCATGTATACTAATACGTATCATGCCCATTTATAGTCAGGACCTAGAAGAGAGCATCGATTTCAGATTTTCCACTTCCTGGTCATGAAGTTTGTGCCAAATGAGTTCTGTTTTACTCACAGATATAATTCAAACGGTTTTACAAACTAGAGAGTGTTTTCTATCCAATAGTAATAATAATATGCATATTGTACGAGCAAGAATTGAGTACGAGGCCGTTTGAAATGGGCACCTTTTATCTGGCTACTCAATACTGCCCCTGCAGCCAAAACAGGTTAAATACATTTTACAGAATTTGGCAACCTTTTATTGACTATATGGAGAATCTCCCCCCACATCACATTGAATGAATCTCTCACACGTAACGTATAATATGTAGCCTATGGCAGGTGACCATATGATCCAATGTCTCATTATAACTTTTTTTTTATTGTATGTTTGTATATATAATTATAATTTGTTTTATTTTTTCTTTCTTTGTTACGTTCATCTGTTATTGTCACTTTGTCCTATTGTTGTCTAATATCTTTTCACGTTTGTCTTGAATGTTGTTAATTGGAAAATGCAAAAATAAAATATATAAAAAAAAAAAAAGATGATGTGGAACCAAATCCACCAGTTTTTAGACCCAAAAGGCAGCCAGGACCTCAACTAGAAATGACTGCAAAGTACAGCCCCCTTCAACTTTTCCAACTGTTTTTCACGTCGTCAGTTGTTGATTCCCTGGTGTCGAACACCAATAAGTACGTGGCTAAGAAGCAGGCAGGAAGAGGCATGGAAGACCATTTCCATGTCAGACCTTTTCTGCTACTTTTCAATGGTCATTTACATGGGGCTGGTGAAGTTAAAAACTCTAAGGGACTACTGGAAAACGTCAGCTCTCTATCAACTGCCTTTCCCATGACTGTCATGTCTTCTAAAAGTTTTCTGACTATCTCACGGGCGCTTCACATCAGTAACCCAGAAGTTGATGGGGAGAATGACAAGAAGAGAGGCACACCAAGGTTTGATAGGCTCTGCAAAATCAAACCTCTCTACCCCAGCATCGTTGAGGCCTGCAAGACCTATTTTCAGCCCGCCCAGAACCTGTCCATCGATGAGAGGATGGTAGCCTCAAAGGCCAGAATCAGCCTCAAACAATACATGCGTAACAAACCAACCAAATGGGGTTACAAACTGTTTGTTTTGGCTGATTCTGTGTGAGCCTACACTTGCAATTTTTTTTTATGAGTGGAAAAACAGTTTTGCTACCGGTAATGGACTGAGTTATGATTCCGTTATGGAGTAATTGGATTTTCAACTGCTGGGGAAGGGCTACAAACTGTTTGTGTACAACTTCTACACAAGCCCTACCCTGTTTACAGAGCTGAGGAAGCGGGAGGTGTGGGCTTGTGGCACCATTCGTACCAACAGGGTGGGCTTTCCGAAGACAAAGGTGAATGACATGCCTAAGCGGGCTGAGCGGGGTACCATGCGATGGATCCGTGAAGATGGCCTGCTGTTTGTGAAGTGGATGGATACCAGAGAGGTGGTCATGTGCTCCAGTATCCACAAGTCCTTCAGTGGAGTTCACGTCGTCAGGCGTGTGAAGGACGGTGCCGGGGCATGGACCACAAAAAATGTCCTCATTCCAGCTGCTGTGAAGGACTACAACAAGAGCATGGGAGGTGTGGACCTGTCAGATGCGCTGATAGGATACTACAATGTTCTCCACAAGACCATGAAATGGTACAAGACATTTTTCTATCATTTCATTTACATTGCTGTGGTGAATTCCTTCATCCTCCAGAAGGAAATGGCCAAGAGCTGTGGACAGCCCCCCATCTCACAGCTAGCCTTCAGGGAGCTGCTCATCCAGGAGCTTGCTAGCTACAGCAAGTCCACTGCAGCACCTTCTGTCCCTTCTGCTCCAACCAGTGGTGTTCACCTGCCCAGATTCATCTCTGCAGGCATGAATTTGCCTCAGGGCAAAAAGGGCACAGTAGGGAGACGTCGTTGTGCCCTTTGTTACAGGAAATGCCCCATTACCTGCACCACCTGTTCAGTAAACCTCTGCTTTACAGCAGAAAGAGACTGCTATGGGTCATGGCACCAGCAGCACAATATTGTGTAGAGGACTGAGGGTCTTCACAATATTGTAAATAGAAAATGTGTAATAGTTACCCTTGTTATTTGTTTGTTTATTATTATTTATTTATAAAAATTTTTTTTATATATATACATTTTTTTTTTTGGGGGGGGGGGTGTTAGAATAGCATTTATGTATTTTGTATATAGTTCTTTCCTTCAAAATATATCACTGTACCAAT
Source organism: Salvelinus fontinalis (assembly GCF_029448725.1). NCBI lineage: Eukaryota > Metazoa > Chordata > Actinopteri > Salmoniformes > Salmonidae > Salvelinus > Salvelinus fontinalis. The sequence goes on along the minus strand of NW_026600337.1, from coordinate 239,739 downwards.
TCGGCCACTTGGGTACATTTGGGTACATTTGTGTGGGACACCTGGGTGACTTCATGCTCAATGTTATGTAGCTCGCTCAAGTTATCTGTCTAAAACTTTGCTCAGCTATTGTTGCCATCTTATGTTCTTCATTCAAATCATCCACAGCATCCTATCTGTATGTTTGGCAGTTCTTGGTCATTTGAAAGATGATGCAGCAACAATAAAAAACAGAAAACGTATGTTTATTTCCTTGTATTTTCTTCTACCAGATCAATTGTGTTATATTCTCCTACATTCAATTCACATTTCCACAAAATTGTGTGTTTCCTTTCAAATGATACCAAGAATATGGATATCCTGGGCCTGAGCTACAGGCAGTTAGATTAGGGTATGTCTTTAGGCGGAAATTGAGAAGAAGGGGGATACCCCAAAGAAGTTAACTCTGACTGAGTGAAAGAGCCACTCCACTTTGTAGAGTTAGAGAAAAGGGGTGTAACTTTGCATTGACCTGAGAGAACTATCAGTATAAGAAGAGTGTAAATAAATGACTAGTATCGAAATTAATACATAGATTGACTGTTATAAGGTGAAGTAACCTGCATCATGTTAAATATTAATCCTCTTTGTTTATGGCATGTTATTATAATACAATAATTGCTGGAATGGAACAAAATATTGCAATCATATTACATATACAATTATTAATCATATATAAACATTGATATAAACTGTAGGTGTCCCTCAAGGATCTGTGTTTGGCCCATTAGATATTTTAATTTGATTTGCATTATTGAGTTTTCTTCATAACTGATAAAGAATATGAACAATTATATAATTTTATATGTTTTCATATTTTATTATTTGGGATAGCATTTAGAATATGATCTGTCTATGACAGTATGATATCTGTCGACCTGTGTGTGTAGTTGATGCCATGGGGTTGCTGATAGGGAGTGGGGCACAGACTCGTCTTAAATACTTTTATACTGAGATCAATGTTGACCAGAGTAATTCTGCTCTCTTAAAGACGCTCCTCGTTGCCTCTCACAAAGATTAGTGTTGATCATTTTTGTACAGCACTGCAGGTCACTGTGGCTCTGGCACAATAACAAACAGCAGTCTTCAGTCTGGTTTTTGGAGCTGTGATGTTTGAACATTTGGTGATGTTGAACTGGCCCTGGAGGGACTGGGCAAATATAGTGCCAGTGCCAGTGTCTATGCACCCAATCCACTCTACTTCTTTCCCTGGTTTCTGACGGATTCATTGCATGTTGTAGCAACCCATGGGTAATCCAGACACGGTACAGGACAGTGTAACTGACTCTCCATGTCTCTTCACCACTGGCTCAGAGGTGAGTGACTGTCCCTGAACAGATGAGTTCAGTTTAGATGACTGTGACCCTCCAGCCAAGTAGCACAGCTCCTCTCCTCTCTCCTACACTGGAATGAATTAACTCCAGTTAACTCACCTGAGATGAGAGCCAGGAAGAACACACATTCAAAAACTCTCAATGTGAGATGGTTGTAAGGTCTTGTAAAAGGAGGATCATAGACTGGGACTGCTTGTTGTGACTGAGGTACATGGTCTGTAGAGTGCAGTTATATCAGACTACTGAAATGGGAGGAGACCTTGGGTATACAAGAACAGATGCACAAAATAGTATATTCATTGTGTTAAATGACTCTCCTCTTAGTGTTAATGGTCTAAATACTACACATCTTGACATTGTTGACAACTGTTTTAGTGTTATAGTGACATAGCCACTTATTGTGCCAGTGTATCAATTTTGTTCGTTCCAGTCATTGGCAGCAGAGAACTGGAAGGAGAGGCAGCAAAAGGAAGAATTGGCTTTGGGGGTGACCAGTGAGATATACCTGCTGGAGCGCGTGCTACGGGTGGGTGCTGCTATGGTGACCAGTGAGCTGAGATAAGGCGGGGCTTTACATAGCAGAGACTTGTAGATGACCTGGAGCCAGTGGGTTTGGCGACGAGTATGAAGCGAGGGCCAGCCAATAAGAGCGTACAGGTCGCAGTGGTGGGTAGTATATGGGGCTTTGGTGACAAAACGGATAACACTGTGATAGACTGCTTCCAAATTGTTGTGTAGAGTGTTTGAGGCTATTTTGTAAATGACATCGCCGAAGTCGGGGATCGGTAGGATGGTCAGTTTTACGAGGGTATGTTTGGCAGCATGAGTGAAGGATGCTTTCTTGTGAAATAGGAAGCCGATTCTAGATTTAATTATGGATTGGAGATGTTTAATGTGAGTCTGGAATGATAGTTTACAGTCTAACTAGACACATAGGTATTTGTAGTTGTCCACATCTTCTAAGTCAGAACCGTCCAGAGTAGTGATGTTGGACGGGCGGGCAGGTGCGGGCAGCGATCGGTTGAAGATCATGCATTTAGTTTTACTTGCATTTAAGTGCAGTTGGATGCCACGGAAGGAGAGTTGTATGGTTAGTTAACCTCTCTTGGGTACGTGAGACGTTAGCGTCCCACCTCTTCAACAGCCAGTGAAACTGCTGGGCGCCAAATTCAAAAACAATAAAAATTCAGAAAACAAAACATATTTTACATAGGTTTAAAGATTAACTTCTTGTGAATCCAACCACGGTGTCATATTTAAAAAATGCTTTATGGCGAAAGCATACCTTACGATTATTTGAGAACATAGCCCACTAGACAAATCATTACAAACAGTAACCAGCCAAGTAGAACAGTTACACAAGTCAGAAATAGAGAGAAAATTAATCCCTTACCTTTGATGATCTTCATATGGTTGCACTCAGCAGACATTCATTTACTCAATAAATGTTCATTTTGTTCGATAAAGTCTTTTTATATCCAAAAACCTCCGTTTTGTTCACGCGTTTTCTTTAGTAATCCATAGGCTCAAACGTAGTCAAAACAGGAAGACAAAAAAATCCAAATTGTATTCGTAAAGTTCATAGAAACATGTCAAACGATGTTTATATTCAATCCTCAGGTTGTTTTTAGCCTAAATAATCGATAATATTTCAACTGGACAATAATGTCGTCAATTTAAAAGGTAAACAAGAAACGCACTCTCTCCGTCTCGCGCATGAAAAAGCTCTGTGACACTTTAGGGTCCACTCATTCAGACTGCTCTTACTTCCTCATTTTTCAGGATACAAGCCTGAAACAATTTCTATAGACTGTTGACATCTAGTGGAAGGCATAGAAACTGCAATTTGAGTCCTAAATCAATGGATACTGTAATGGCATTGAATATTATACTACAAAACCAAATAAAAAAAATACTTCCTGAATGGATTTTTCTCAGGTTTTCGCCTGCCAAATCAGTTCTGTTATACTCACATACACTATTGTAACAGTTATGGAAACTTTAGAGTGTTTTCTATCCAAATCTACCAGTTACATGCATATCATATCTTCTGGGCCCGAGAAGCAGGCAGTTAAATTTGGGCATGCATTTCATCCAAAATTCCGAATGCTGCCCCCTACCCTAGAGAAGTTAACACAGTGTCCAAAGAAGGGCCAGAAGTATACAGAATGGTGTCGTATGCGTAGAAGTGGATCAGAGAATCACCAGCCGCAAGACCGACATCATTGATGTATACAGAGAAGAGAGTCAGCCCGATAATTGAACCCTGTGGCACCCCCATAGAGACTGCCAGAGGTCCGGACAACAGGCCCTCCAATTTGACACACTGAACTCTATCAGAGAAGTAGTTGGTGAACCAGGCGAGGCAATCATTTGAGAAACCAAGGCTGTTTAATCTGCCAATTAAAATGTTGTGATTGACAGAGTCAAAAGCCTTAGCCAGGTCGATGAATACGGCTGCACAGTAATGTCTCTTATCGATGGCGGTTATGATTTCATATAGGACCTTGAGGGTGGCTGAGGTGCACCCGTGACCAGCTCTGAAACCAGATTGCATAGCGGAGAAGGTACGGTGGAATTCGAAATGGTCGGTAATCTGTTTGTTAACTTGGCTTTCGAAGACCTTAGAAAGACAGGGTAGGATAGATATAGGTCTGCGGCAGTGTGGGTCTAGAGTGTCTCCCCCGTTGAAGAGGGGGATGACCGCAGCAGCTTTCCAATCTATGGGAATCTCAGACGATACGAAAGAGAGGTAGAACAGGCTAGTAATAGGGGAAAGAGACGGTCCAGATTGATAGTGATGAGGGGTGGTCGTTTCACCGCAGACCCGTTACGGATGCAGGCAATGAGGCAGTGATCGCTGAGATCTTGGTTGAAAACAGCAGAGGTGTATTTGGAGGGCAAGTTGGTTAGGATGATATCTATGAGGGTGCCCGTGTTTACGGATTTAGGGTTGTATCTGGTGGGTTCGTTGATAATTTGTGTGAGATTGAGGGCATCAAGTTTAGATTGTAGGATGGCCGGGGTGTTAAGCATGTCAACCCCCCAAATCCGTAAACACGGGCACCCTCATAGATATCATCCTAACCCTGGATTAGTAGGGTTCCGAGTAGCAGAGGGGTCCAAGTCCAATTGGCAAAATAGGTACAGTGGCCCAAGAAATTGGCCGATGGATCTGTACAGCTAACAGTCCAATATGCTCTAGACAGCTAACAGGCCACGGCTAGCAGCTAGCGGGCCGCGGCTAGCAGATGGGTATTCAGGGGACGTCGCGATGTAGAGGCCAGTTGAGTACCCCCTTGAGCAGATTACGTTGTAATCCAGTCGTGAAGGATCGGCGGGGTTCCGTGCCCCGTACTGGCAGTAGAAGGGGTCCGGGTATTGTAGCCTAGGAGTGGTTGATGGGCCTCTTTAGCTAGCCAGGAGAAAAGGCCTAGCATGGGCTAGCTCCAGGCTAATTGGTGCTTGCTTCAGGACCGACGTTAGCCAGGAGTAGTCACTCGGATAGCAGCTAGCTAGCTGCGATGATCTAGGTGAAAATGTCCAGAGCTTGAGGTAGGAAACCTGGGTATATGGAGAGAAAATAGGTCCGATATGCTCTGGTTTGAGTCGCGTTGTACAAACTGGCGAGAGCTTTCTGAGCTAAAGGTTAGCTGATGACCACAAGCAGTGGTTAGCTGACTACTAGCTAGTAGCTAGTGAGCTGGCTAGCTTCTGTTGGGGGATTCCGGATTCGAGGTAAATAAAAATACTTTAGAAAAAACAGATCCACACCACATTGGGTGAGGCGGGTTGCAGGAGAGTATTTTGAAGTTGAGGTTTAGAATAAAAATATAAAAAAATAAATGCAAAGAAAAATATATAAAAATATTTATACATGGGACACGACAAGATGAAGGACAAAGACGTCTGACTGCTACACCATCTTGGATTTTTTATCTTGGCCAGGTTGCAGTTGTAAATGAGAACTTGTTCTCAACTGGCCTACCTGGTTAAATAAAGGTGAAATAAAAATAATAAAAAAAAATTTTTAAACTTTATAATGGACTTGTTAACTTCTACTTCATCACATTCCCGGATCCGGGAGCACCCCCATCAGTAAAAAAGCTGACTAGCATAGCCTAGCATAGCGTCACAAGTAAATACTAGCATCTAAATATCATTAAATCACAAGTCCAAGACACCAGATGAAAGATACACATCTTGTGAATCCAGCCATCATTTCTGATTTTTAAAATGTTTTACAGGGAAGACACTATGTATTTCTATTAGCTAACCACGATAGCAAAAGACACAACTTTTTTTTCCCACCATTTTTTTCCTGCATAGGTAGCTATCACAATTTCGACCAAATAAAGATATAAATAGTCACTAACCAAGAAACCACTTCATCAGATGACAGTCTGATAACATATTTATTGTATAGCATATGTTTTGTTAGAAAAATGTGCATATTTCAGGTATAAATCATAGTTTTACATTGCAGCCACCATCACAACTCTCACCAAAGCAACTAGAATAACTACAGAGACCAACGTGAATTACCTAAATACTCATCATAAAACATTTATGAAAAATACACAGCGTACAGCAAATGAAAGACAAAGATCTTGTGAATCAAGCCAATATTTCAGATTTTTTAAGTGTTTTACAGCGAAAACACAATATAGCATTATATTAGCTTACTACAATAGCCAACCACACAACAGCATTGATTCAAGCCAACAATAGCGATAACGAATAAACCAGCAAAAGATATACATTTTTTCACTAACCTTCTCAAACTTCTTCAGATGACAGTCCTATAACATCATATTACACAATACATATAGAGTTTGTTCGAAAATGTGCATATTTAGCGGCACAAATCGTGGTTATACAATGAGAATAGTAGCCAAGCTGCCAACAAAATGTCGGGAGAAATCTTGGGAGAGGCACCTAATCTACTCATTAACTAATCATAAACTTGACTAAAAAATACAGGTTGGACAGCAAATGAAAGATACATTAGTTCTTAATGCAACCGCTGTGTTAGATTTTTAAAATTAACGTTACTACGACATACAGCGTGCGTTAAAGCGAGACCGCACCGAAATTAATGGCGGAATAGGAGTTTTACATTTTTCAACAGAACAACGAATTAACATCATAAATAGATCTTACTTTTTGATGAGCTTTCATCAGAATCTTGGGCAAGTTGTCCTTTGTCCAGAAGAATCGTTGCTCGGTTGTAGATTGTTGCCTTCAACTTTGGAATTAGCAGTAAACATTAGCCATGTGGCGAAGACGTGCCCAACTCACTATAACGCAGCACTAAGAAAATTCCGAAAATCGCAATATACTGATATAAAATGATATAACTCGGTTTAAAATAACTACATTATGACGTTCTAAACACCTATATCGAATAAAATCAGAGCCGGATATATCTAAGGCCTATAACGAGAGCTTTCCAGAACGCCATCCTGAGGTCTGTCTTGCGTCATGGCGAATGTTGAAAAGAGTGCACCCCACGTACCAAGACCCTTTATATGGCCTCAGATCTGCCTAGCAACTCCATTCCAATTCTCACTGCTTGCTGACATCTAGGGGAAGGCACGACCAATAGAAGACATGCAAATTAATAAACTGACCCTAGAACAGTCTGCCTGATTTCAGATTTCTCACTTCCTGACAGGAAGTTTGCTCCAACTTGAGTTCTGTTTTACTCACAGATATAATTCAAACGGTTTTAGAAACTATTGAGGGGGTGCTAACCTTTTCTCAATAGGGGGTGCTGTTTTCACTTTGTAAAAATTTCGTTCCCAAATTAAACTGCCTCGTACTCAATTCTTGCTCGTACAATATGCATATTATTATTACTATTGGATAGAAAACACTATCTAGTTTCTAAAACCGATGGTCTGTCAATAACATTGTGTGTGATGAGTAGCAGTGAATGACTGACAATATTAAATAATATAATTAATACAACTGTTGACAAACTAATATTTCAAATTAAATTATTTGATCCATCTCACCATTTAATCAAATTCAAATTGTGTTCATGTGGTTGATGCACAACAGCTTTTTATCCTCAGCTGAAACAAGGTAGTGAGAATTAGATCATGAAAGTGTATAGGAACAGTCCCTACAGTCCCTGGGCTACTTAACTGCTTTAACTGTCTATCTGAATCATCAGAGATGCTAAACTGGGACCCTGAAACACCCAGGTGACAGACTGGAGTTCACCAAGCGTGGTGCCACACAACTGTGAGTGTCACAGAGGTGAAGAGAGAGGGGTGGGGTGTGTGAGAGAAACAGACCCCACTGAGAACAGGAGAGCAGGGCCGGTGTGTCACGTTCCTGACCTGTTTTCCTTTGTTTTGTATTCATTTTAGTTGGTCAGGGCGTGAGTTGGGTGGGTTTGTCTATGTTTGTATTTCTATGTGGGGTTTTGTGTTCGGCCTGGTATGATTCTCAATTAGAGACAGGTGTGTATTGTTTGTCTCTAATTGAGAGTCATACAAAGGCAGCCAGGGTTTCACTGGTGTTTTGTGGGTGTTTGTTCCTGTGTCCTTACAGGACAGTTGAAGGTTAGTCACGTTTGTTGTTTTGTAGTTTGTAGTGTCTTGTTTGCTGTGTTCATTAAAAGATGGCTTATTTCCCTCAATCCGCATCTTGGTCCTATCCATGCTCCTCCTCGTCTAAGGGGGAGAACAACAATGACTGCCTTTACAGAAACACCCACCACAAGAGGACCAAGCGGAGTGGAGAAGGGCAGCGACAGCAGCAGAGACAGACAGAGGAATGGACATGGGAAGACGTCTTGAACGGCAAGGGTTGCTACACATGGGAGGAGATCCTGGCTGGAAAGGATCGCCTCCCATGGGAACAGCTGGAGGCAGCGAGGAGAGCAGAGGCAACCGGAGAGAGGAGCCGAAGGTATGAGGGTACGCGGCTAGCACGGAAGCCCGAGAGGCTCACCCAAAAATTTCTTGGGGGGGGGGGGGCTAAAGGGGAGTGTGGCGAAGCCGGGTTGGATACCTGAGCCAACTCCCCGGGCTTGCCGTGGAGTAAGAGGGCGTCGTACTGGTCAGACACCGTGTTATGCGGTAAAGCGCACGGTGTCCCCAGTACGCGTGCTTAGCCCAGTGCGGGCTATTCCACCTTGCCGCACTGGGAGGGCTAGGTTGGGCATCGAGCCGAGTGCCATGAAGCCGGCCCAACGTATCTGGTCTCCAGTACGTCTCCTCGGGCCGGTGTACATGGCACCAGCCTTACAGGTGGTGTCCCCGGTTCGCCTGCATAGCCCAGTGCGGGCTATTCCACCTCGCCGCACTGGCAGGGCTACGGGGTCCATTCAACCTGGTAAGGTTGGGGAGGCTCGGTGCTCAAGAGCACGTGTCCTCCTTCACGGTCCGGTATATCCGGCGCCACCTTCCCACCCCAGCTCAGTACCACCAGTGCCTACACCACGCACCAGGCTTCCAGTGCATCTCCAGAGCCCTGTTCCTCTTCCACGTACTCTCCCTATGGTGCGTGTCTCCAGCCCGGTGCCTCCAGTTCCGGCACCACGCACCAAGCCTCCTGTGCGTCTCCAGAGCCCTGGACGCACTGTTCCTTCTCCCCGCACTCGCCCTGAGGTGCGTGCCCTCAGCCCGGTACCTCCAGTTCCGGTACCACGCACCAGGCCTAGAGTGCGCCACGAGAGTCCAGTGTGCCCTGTTCCTGTTCCCCGCACTCGCCCTGAGGTGCGTGCCCTCAGCCCGGTACCTCCAGTTCCGGTACCACGCACCAGGCCTATAGTGCGTCTCAGCCGGCCAGAGTCTGCCGTCTGCCCAGCGGTGCCTGAACGGCCCGTCTGCCCAGCTCCGTCTGAGCCATCTGTCTGCCCAGCTCCGTCTGAGCCATCTGTCTGCCCAGCACCGTCTGAGCCATCTGTCTGCCCAGCGCCGTCTGAGCCATCTGTCTGCCCAGCGCCGTCTGAGCCATCTGTCTGCCCAGCGCCGTCTGAGCCATCTGTCTGCCCAGCGCCGTCTGAGCCATCTGTCTGCCCAGCGCCGTCTGAGCCATCTGTCTGCCCAGCGCCGTCTGAGCCATCTGTCTGCCCAGCGCCGTCTGAGCCATCCGTCTGCCACGAGCCATTAGAGCCGCCCGTCTGTCCCGAGCCAGTAGAGCCGTCCGTCAGTCAGGAGCCGCTAGAGCCGTCCGTCAGTCAGGAGCTGCCAGAGACGCCCGCCAGTCAGGAGCTGCCAGAGACGCCCGCCAGTCAGGAGCTGCCAGAGACGCCCGCCAGTCAGGAGCTGCCAGAGACGCCCGCCAGTCAGGAGCTGCCAGAGACGCCCGCCAGTCAGGAGCTGCCAGAGACGTCCGACAGTCCGGAGCTGCCCTACAGTCCGGAGCTGCCCTACAGTCCGGAGCTGCCGTACAGTCCGGAGCTGCCCTACAGTCCGGAGCTGCCCTACAGTCCGGAGCTGCCACTCAGCCCGGACCTGCCGGAGTCCCTCAGCCCGGACCTGCCGGAGTCCCTCAGCCAGGACCTGCCGGAGTCCCTCAGCCAGGACCTGCCGGAGTCCCTCAGCCAGGACCTGCCGGAGTCCCTCAGCCAGGACCTGCCGGAGTCCCTCAGCCAGGACCTGCCGCCCCTTATCCCGGTGCTGGTCCTTATCCCGGTGCTGCCCCTTATCCCGGTGCTGCCCCTTGTCCCGGTGCTGCCCCTTGTCCCGGTGCTGCCCCTTGTCCCGGTGTTGCCCCTTGTCCCGGTGCTGCCCCTTGTCCCGGTGCTGCCCCTTGTCCCGGTGCTGCCCCTTATCCCGGTGCTGCCCCTTATCCCGGTGCTGCCCCTTCATTTAGGTGGGGTTAGTGGGAGGGTGGTCATTGGGAGGGGGATAAAGAAGCGGGGATTGATTATGGTGGGGTGGGGACCTCGTCCACCGCCAGAGCCGCCACCGTGGACAGACGCCCACCCAGACCCTCCCCTAGACTTTGTGCTGGTGCGCCCGGAGTTTGCACCTTAAGGGGGGGGTTCTGTCACGTTCCTGACCTGTTTTCCTTTGTTTTGTATTCATTTTAGTTGGTCAGGGCGTGAGTTGGGTGGGTTTGTCTATGTTTGTATTTCTATGTGGGGTTTTGTGTTCGGCCTGGTATGATTCTCAATTAGAGACAGGTGTGTATTGTTTGTCTCTAATTGAGAGTCATACAAAGGCAGCCAGGGTTTCACTGGTGTTTTGTGGGTGTTTGTTCCTGTGTCCTTACAGGACAGTTGAAGGTTAGTCACGTTTGTTGTTTTGTAGTTTGTAGTGTCTTGTTTGCTGTGTTCATTAAAAGATGGCTTATTTCCCTCAATCCGCATCTTGGTCCTATCCATGCTCCTCCTCGTCTAAGGGGGAGAACAACAATGACTGCCTTTACACGGTGTGGAACGGAATGGATTATCAAACATAAACCCTTAGACCACAGGTGTCAAACTCATTCCACGGGGGGCCGAGTGTCTGCGGGTTTTCGCTCCTCCCTTGTACTTGATTGATGAATTAACATCACTAATTAGTTAGGAACTCCCCACACCTGGTTGTCTAGGGCTTTATTGAAAGGAAAAACCAAAAACCTGCAGACACTAGGCCCTCCGTGGAATGAGTTTGACACCCCTGCCTTAGACTATGGAATGGATGCATTAATACTTACTTCTCATACAGTTTGACCAAATTATGGGAAAAATGCTGTATCTGTGTGACCTGACATCTTTATTGAATAAAATTGTGGAAAGCTTTTCAGTACAGGGGCAAATGCTTAACTTCTTTCGGATCATTGGGACTCTAGCTTCCTACCTCGACAACATCCGGTGAAATTGCAGATCGCGAAATTCAAAATGCGTAATATTAAACATTCATAAAAATAGAAGTGTTATACACCATTCTTTAGCTTAGAATCTTGGTAATCGAACCGCTTTGTCCAATTTACAATAGGTTTTACGGCGAAAGCATAGCATTTGATCGTCTGGAGACAGCGCCTCACCCACTTCCTGCATTAACATGAACTCATAACCTGCACAGGTGTCACAAAACTCAAATAGCTATAAAATAAATCACTTACCTTTGAAGATGTTCATCTTTTTGCAATCCAAAGGGTCCCAGTTACACAATGAATGGTCGTTTTGTTCGATAAAGTCCTTTATATCCCAAATATGTCCGTTTATTTGGCGTGTTTGATTCAGAAATCCAACTGTTCTATCTCGCCCAACATGCCTACAAAGAAATCTAAAAAGCTACCTGTAAACTTATTCCAAACAATTCAAACAACGTTTCTAATCCAACCTCAGGTACCCTAATATGTAAATAATCGATAAAATTTGTAGACGGAATATAGTGTTCAATACCGGAGAAAAAGAACGAGGAGCACGCACTCATTCACGCGCGCCAAAAGACTAGAGTCCTTCAGAGGGATATTTCGAAAGAATACGAATACTTCTTCATTTTTCAAAAAGCAAGCATGAAACCATTTCTAAAGACTGTTGATATCTAGTGGAAATCATAGGAACTGCAATCTGGGTCCTAATTATTAGACTTTCCCACAGAAAAGCATTGAAAAGTCCAATGACCTCAAAAAATGTTTTTTTTCCATGATGGATTGTCCTCGGGATTTTGCCTGCCAAATCAGTTCTGTTATACCCACAGACAATATTTTAACAGTTTTATAAACTTCAGGGTGTTGTCTAGCCAATCCTACCAATTATATGCATATCCTCCCTCTGCGCCGGAGTAACAGGCAGTTTACTTTGAACACGTTTGTCATCAAAACTTCAAAATACTGCCCCCTAGTCCAAAGTAGTTAAGGATAGGTCCCAAGGAGGTTTCTCTTCGAGAGCCAGGCTAATATTAAGTGAAGGGTAGGTTCCATATAGGATAGGTTCCCCTGCGAGATCTGTAAAAAGGACAAAAGTCCCAGTTGCAGTGAGTTTTTTTGTTTAAGACGAGAGTTCTAGAAGATAGTGAGTTAAAAAAAACAAAAAGAAAATATAGGATATTCGAACACTGTTTGATTTACGTGTAGCAGCAGTATCAATATGTAGAGAGGCTGGTTTATGCCCTATGGGGAGAGGGTGCGATGAGAGATGATGTGGGTTATCAATAATAGTGATATTTGAGAAAGTACTGGAATAGGACATAAAGTCCTGTCCGTATTCTCAAGTAATAGATTCGAAGACGTTTATGGTATCGGTTATAATACAAGGTATGATCTTCTTTGGTATAGGGGGCAGCATTTTCACTTTTGGATGAATTTCGTGCCCATAGTGAACTGCCTCCTACTCTGTCCCACATGCTAATATATGCATATTTTTATTACTATTGGATAGAAAACACTCTGAAGTTTCTAAAACTGTTTGAATGATTGAATTCAATTCCCTGTAATATATGGATCTGTTTGCACGTCATACACCTTCCACGAGATGTCAACAGTCAGTAGAACGTGGAATGAAGCTTATGCTGTGTTGTGGGACCGGATGGGAGGGGAATGAGTCAGTGGTCTGGCAGATTGCCAGTTCTTGGTCATGCGCTTTCCTCATTATATCGTCTTGCGTTCCATTACTTATAGAGACTGAAAAGAATTCTCCGGTTGGAACCTTAACCTGTCTAGGATCAGCGTGGCGCTAGCGGCACACCCCCCCCCCCCCCCCCCCCCCCACTGAAAAACCAGTGCCGCGAAATTCAAAAAAAATATTTTTTTAAAATATTTAACTTTCACACATTAAAGTCCAATACAGCTAATGAAAGACACAGATCTTGTGAATCCAGTCAACATTTCCGATTTTTAAAATGTTTTACAGGGAAGACACAATATGTAAAGATGTACATCTATTACCTAAAAACACATTAGCATAATCCACCATCTTTTATTTGTCCACCAACACCAGTAGCCATCACCAATTCGGCTAAACTAAGATATTTATAGCCCCTAACCAACAAAAAAACTCATTAGATGACAGTCTGATAACATATTTATGGTATGGGATAGGTTTTGTTAGAAAAAAGTGCATATTTCAGGTAGATGGCATAGTTTACAATTGCACCCACCATCACAAATGGACTAGAATAATTACAATGAGCAACGTGTTTACCTAACTACTAATCATCAAACATTTCGTAAAAATACACAGCATACACGAATCGAAAGACACAGATCCTGTGAATACAGACAATATTTCAGATTTTCTAAGTGTCTTACAGCGAAAACACAATAAATCGTTATATTAGCTTAGCACATAGCAATTAGCAGCCCAGCATTGATTCTAGCCAAAGTGAGCGATAAAAGTCAACATCGCCAAAAGATATTAATTTTTTCACTAACCTTCTCAGAATTCTTCCGATGACACTCCTGTAACATCACATTACAACATGCATATACAGTTTGATCGAAAATGTTTATATTTAGCCACCAAAATCATGGTTAGACAATGTGAAATGTAGACAAGCTGGTAAAGAAAAAGTCCTTGCGCCACTTAGACAGTGATCTACTCTTATACATAAATACTCATAAACGTGACTAAAAAATATAGGGTGGACAGGGATTGATAGACAATTTAATTCTTAATACAATTGCGTTATTACATTTTTTAATTTATCCTTACTTTTCAATACAGTTTGCGCCAAGCGAAGCTACGTCAAAAAACATGGCGTCCTAAGCCACTAAAATGTTTCGACAGAAACACGATTTATCATAATAAAAATGTCCTACCTTGAGCTGTTCTTCCATCAGTATCTTGGGCAAAGGATCCTTTCTTGGGAGAAATCGTCTTTTGGTGGAAAGCTGTCCTCTTGCCATGTGGAAATGTCAACTGCGTTCGGGATGAACTGAAAAGCGTGCCCAACTTTTCACATCGTTGCAAAAATAAATGTCCCAAAATCGCACTAAACGGATATAAATTGCTATAAAACGCTTTAAATTAACTACCTTATGATGTTTTTAACTCCTATAACGAGTGAAAAGATGACCGGAGAAATATAACAGGCTAAACTAACGCTTGGAACAGGTGCGCGCCGGTGTCCTCTAGGCTCATGACGCAGCTCCCAAAGAATGACTAGCTTCAGGGTTTTTTCATTTGTAGGGCCTGTGAACGCGCAATCGACCCCGTTGGAATCGTCATCACGTAAAGGCATCCAGGGGAAGACGTAAGAAGTGTCCGTATAGTCATAGCAACGACAGTGCCCTTTTAACTGACATCAGAAGAGTGGCCAACATTTCTCAAATCTGACTCCATGTCAGGGAAATTGCTGTAGAATGGGCTCTGTTCCACTTAGAGACAAAATTTCAACTCCTATAGAAACTATAGACTGTTTTCTATCCAATAATAATAATAATATGCATATTGTACGATCAAGGATTTTGTGGGAAGCCGTTTAAAAAATTAGCCAAATTAGCATAAATAGTCTAAACAGCGCCCCCATCCCCAACAGGTTAATGGATAGAAATGATAACAACATCCTGAAGATTGATTCTCTACTAAGTGTGACCAGTTTATTCGACCTGGAATATAACTTTTTGAAATTTTCGTCCGACGTTTGCCTGCATCTGCACGAGAGTTTCGACACGTGTACTACACATTCTAGCAAAATTAGCTAATTGGACATAAGTAATGGACATTATCGAACAAAACAACAATTTATTGTGGAACTAGGATTCCTGGGAGTGCATTCTGATGAAGATGATCAAAGGTAAGGGAATATTTATGATGTAATTTCGTATTTCTGTTGACTCCAACATGGCGGAGAAAAGTTGTTATTTTTGAGCGCCGTCTCAGATTATTGCATGGTGTGCTTTTTACGTAAAGTTTTTTTGAAATCTGACACAGCGGTTGCATTAAGAACAAGTGTATCTTTAATTCTATGTAAAACATGTATCTTTCATCAAAGTTTATGATGAGTATTTATGTTATTTGACGTGGCTCTCTGCAATTTCTCTGGCTATTTTGGAGGCATTTCTGAACATGGCGCCAATATAAACCAAGATTTGTGGATATAAATATGCACATTATCGAACAAAACATACATGTATTGTGTAACATGATGTACTATGAGTGTCATCTGATGAAGATCATCAAAGGTTAGTGATTCATTTTTTCTCTATTTCTGCTATTTGTGACTACTATCTTTTGCTGGGAAAATGGCTGTGTTTTTCTGTGGCTATGTCCTGAGCTAACATAATCGTTTGGTGTGCTTTCGCTACCGTCCCACATATCCCATGTCTCTCCCCAAGGGGGGGGGTGTGTGTGTGTGTGTGTGTGTGTGTGTGTGTGTGTGTGTGTGTGTGTGTGTGTGTGTGTGTGTGTGTGTGTGTGTGTGTGTGTGTGTGTGTGTGTGTGTGTGTGTGTGTGTGTGTGTGTGTGTGTGTGTGTGTGTGTGTGTGTGTGTGTGTGTGTGTGTGTGTGTGTGTGTGTGTGTGTGTGTGTGTGTGTGTGTGTGTGTGTGCGTGCGTGCGTGCGTGCGTGCGTGCGTGTGCGTGTGCACGGCATGGTATTAGTTTGCAAGCTATCGGTTTACACACAGAGGAAAATACTCAATGACTTTTTTCTATGAAGAAAATATATTTGAAAATAGTAATTGTAATATGTCTAAATGTGGGTAGTAACATTTTGATGAATATAATAAAGGGTTTTAAAAAGAAGCATGTATTTACCTTCATGGAATGACATATCTCTTCCTTGCAATCTACTGCAGAGATAGCCTGCAGAGTTCTGTCATGCTATCCAGGTCTGTGCCCAAACAATACGAGCTTCTACTTTGAAAAATCCACCTTTCCAGAAACAAGTCTCTCACCGTTGCTGCTTGCTATAGACCACCTTCTGCCCCCAGCTGTGCCCTGGACACCATATGTGAATTGATTGACCCCCATTTATCTTCAGAGCTCGTACAGTTAGGTGACCTAAACTGGGACATGCTTAACACCCCGGCCATCCTACAATCTAAGCTAGATGCCCTCAATCTCACACAAATGATCAATGAACCTACCAGGTACAACCCCAAATCTGTAAACATGGGCACCTTCATAGATATCATCCTGACCAACTTGCCCTCCAAATACACCTCTGTTGTCTTCAATCAGGATCTCAGCGATCACTGCCTCATTGCCTGCGTCCGTAATGGGTCTGCGGTCAAACGACCACCCCTCATCATTGTCAAACGCTCCCTAAAACACTTCAGCGAACATGCCTTTCTAATCAACCTGGCCCGGGTATCCTGGAAGGATATTGACTTCATTCCGTCAGTAGAGGATGCCTGGTTATTCTTTAAAAGTGCTTTCCTCACCATCTTCAATAAGCATGCCCCATTCAAAAAATGTAAAACCAGGAACAGATATAGCCATTGGTTTACTCCAGACCTGACTGCCCTTGACCAGCACAAAAACATCCTGTGACGTACTGCATTAGCATCAAATAGCCCCTGTGATATTCAACTTTTCAGGGAAGTTAGTAATCAATATACACAGGCAGTTAGGAAAGCAAAGGCTAGCTTTTTCAAACAGAAATGTGCATCCTGTAGCACAAACTCCAACAAGTTCTCGGACACTGTAAAGTCCATGGAGAATAAGAGCACCTCCTCCCAGCTGCCCACTGCACTGAGGCTAGGAAACACTGTCACCACTGATAAATCCACGATAATTTAAGATTTCAATAAGCATTTTTCTATGGCTGGCCATGCTTTCCACCTGGCTACCCCTAACCTGGTCAACAGCCCTGCACACCCCACAGCAACTTGCCCAAGCCTCCCCCATTTCTCATTCACCCAAATCCAGATAGCTAATGTTCTGAAAGAGCTGCAAAATCTGGACCCCTACAAATCAGTCGGGCTAGACAATCTGGACCCTCTCTTTCTAAAATGATCCGCCACAATTATTGCAACCCCTATTACTAGCCTGTTCAACCTTTCGTATCGTCTGGGATCCCCAAAGATTGAAAATCTGCAGCGGGCATCCCCCTCTTCAAAGGGGGAGACACTCTAGACCCAAACTGTTACAGACCTATATCTATCCTGCCCTGCCTTTCTAAGGTCTTCGAAAGCCAAGTTAACTTCTTTGGGCTGCAGGGGCAGTATTGAGTAGCCTGGATAAAAGGTGCCCATTTCAAACGGCCTCGTACTCAATTCTTGCTCGTACAATATGCATATTATTATTACTATTGGATAGAAAACACTCTCTAGTTTCTAAAACCGTTTGAATTATATCTGTGAGTAAAACAGAACTCATTTTGCAGCAAACTTCCTGACAGGAAGTGGAAAATCTGAAATCAATGCTCTGTTCTAGGGCCTGCCTATAAATGTGCTTGATATGTATTAGTATACATGCACTTCATACGCCTTCCACTAGATGTCAACAGGCAGTGAGAGAAGAAATGGAGTGTATAACTTGATCTGAGGTCGAATAAAAGGTCTTGGCATGACGTGACACCAATTTCCTGTTTTCTGGAAGGCGCGTGAAGGGACCTGGTATTGCCTTCTGAAAAGCTTTTGTTATAGACGACTAATATCTCCAGCTTTGATTTTATTTGATAAATGTGACAATATCATCGTAAAGAATGTTTTTTCAATATAGTTTTATTCGATTATTGAAATTTTTTCGGGACGTTAGGCGTGTTGCGTTGTCTGCGTTTGTTCACGAAGGAGAGCTTCGCGCCACTTTGCTAGCTTTCTGTGCTAATTGACTGGAGAAGAGGACATTCTAAAACCAAACAACGATTGTTCCCAACAAAGGACCCCTTGTACAACATTCTGATGGAAGATCATCAAAAGTAGGACCCATTTTATGATGATATTTCATATATCTGTCGAACATGTGTACTATTAGTTTGCGCCCAGATTTTGGGCACTCTCTCGCTATAACGTAAGCTGGATGTCGTAATGAAGTTATTTTTAGAATTCTAACACGCCGATTGCATTAAGAACTAGTGTATCTATCATTCCCTATACAACATGTATTTTTTAGTAACGTTTATGAATAGTTATTTGGTCAGAATAGGTGAGTGTCATAAAAATATCCAGACAATCGGGAAAAAGATGCTACGTTAGCACAATGTATAACCACTGATTTCAGCTCTAAATATGCACATTTTTGAACAAAACATAAGTGTATGTATAACCTGATGTTATAGGACTGTCATCTGATGAAGCTTATCAAGGTTAGTCAAAAATTATATATCTTTTGCTGGTTTGTTACGATCGCTAACTTTTGCTGCTGGTAAATGGCTTGTGTTTCTGGCTATTGTGGTAAGCTAATATAATGCTATATTGTGTTTTCGCTGTAAAACACTTAAGAAATCGGAAATATTGGCTGGATTCACAAGATGTTTGTCTTTCATTTCCTATACAACATGTATTTTTCAGAAATGTTTTATGATGAGTATTTAGGTATTTCACGTTGGTGTCTGTAATTACTCTGGCTGCTTCGGTGCTATTTGTGACGGTAGCTGTGATGGTAGCTGCAATGTAAAACTGATTTATACCTCAAATATGCACATTTTTCGAACAAAACATATATTTATTGTATAACATGTTATAAGACTGTCATCTGATGAAGTTGTTTCTTGGTTAATTAGGTTGGTTTTGTGCATGCTACCTGTGCTGTGAAAAATGTCTGTCCTATTTTGTATTTGGTGGTGAGCTAACATAAATATACGTGGTGTTTTCGCTGTAAAACATTTTAAAAATCGGACATGTTGGCTGGATTCACAAGATGTTTATCTTTCATTTGCTGTATTGGACTTGTTAATGTGTGAAAGTTAAATATTTCTAAAAAATATCTTTTGAATTTCGCGCCCTGCACTTGGACGGGCTGTTGTCATAAGTGTACCGGCACCACCCTGCAGCCATAAGAAGTTAACTAACAGATCACCGACCAATTCAAATTCCACCATACCTTCTCCGCTATGCAATCTGGTTTGTGAGCTGGTCATTGGTGCACCTCAGCCACGCTCAAGGTCCTAAACTAAATCAGAACCGCCATCGATGAGACAATACTGTGCAGCTGTCTTCATCGAACTGGCCAAGTCTTTCGACTCTGTCAATCACTACATTTGTATCGGCAGACTCAACAGCCTTGGTTTCTAAAATGACTGGTTCACCAACTACTTCTCAGACAGAGTTCAGTGTGTCAAATCGGAGAGCTTGTTGTCCGAACCTCTGGCAGTCTCTTTGGGGGTGCCACAGGGTTCAATTCTCGGGCCAACTCTTTTCTCTGTATACATCAATGATGTCGCTCTTGCTGTTGGTGATTCTCTGATCCACCTCTACGCAGACGACACCATTCTGTATACTTCTGGCCCTTCTTTGGACACTGTGTTAACTTCTCTGCGCTACGGATACCTTTAGCGGGATCATTTTCCTAAACAACCACTGAATTGCAGGGCGCAAAATATTACTAAAAATATTTATAATCATGCAATCACAAGTGAAATATACCAAAACACAGTTTAGCTTGTTGTTAGTCCACCTTTTGTGTCAGATTTTGAAAACCATGCTTTGCTGCGAAAGAAATCCAAGCTTTTGTGAGTGTATCAATCAATGCTACAACAGCTAGCCCCAAATTAGCATGGTCACGAAAGTCAGAAAAGCAATAAAATTAATCGCTTACCTTTGATAATCTTCGGATGTTTGCACTCACGAGACTCCCAGTTACACAATAAATGTTATTTTTGTTCGATTAATATTACTTTTATGACAAAAAAACGCCATTTGGGTTGCGCATTATGTTCAGAAAACTACAGCCCCGTTCCGGTCCTGAAAGGCAGAAGAAAATTCCCAAACGTCCAAAAGCCTTTTGGAGTGGGTCTGTGGACTTTTCCATAAAATCACCCAAAATTAGAATATTATCTGCTATGACTACAAGGAACTCAGTGAGGAATGCTGTATATGGCCCAGGAGGCCTGTAAACAGTAGCTATAAAAAGTGATTGAGTAGGCTGCACCGATTTCATGACTAGAAGCTCAAAAGATGAAACGTCATTTTCTTTTTGTGTAAATTGAAATTCAATCAATCAATCAATCAATTTTATTTTATATAGCCCTTCGTACATCAGATAATATCTCGAAGTGCTGTACAGAAACCCAGCCTAAAACCCCAAACAGCTAGAATGCAGGTGTAGAAGCACGGTGGCTAGGAAAAACTCCCTAGAAAGGCCAAAACCTAGGAAGAAACCTAGAGAGGAACCAGGCTATGAGGGGTGGCCAGTCCTCTTCTGGCTGTGCCGGGTGGAGATTATGACAGAACTATGCCAAGATGTTCAAAAATGTTCATAAGTGACAAGCATGGTCAAATAATAATCATGAATAATTTTCAGTTGGCTTTTCATAGCTGATCATTAAGAGTTGAAAAACAACAGGTCTGGGACAGGTGGCGGTTCCATAACCGCAGGCAGAACAGCTGAAACTGGAATAGCAGCAAGGCCAGGCGGACTGGGGACAGCAAGGAGTCACCACGGGCGGCAGTCCCGATGCATGGTCCTAGGGCCCAGGTCCTCCGAGAGAAAGAAAGAGAGAAGGAGAAAATTAGAGAGAGCCAAGATTTTCAAAATGTTCATAAATGACAAGCATGGTCAAATAATAATCAGGAATAAATCTCAGTTGGCTTTTCATAGCCGATCATTAAGAGTTGAAAACAGCAGGTCTGGGACAGGTAGGGGTTCCATAACCGCAGGCAGAAGAGTTGAAACTGGAATAGCAGCAAGGCCAGGCGGACTGGGGGCAGCAAGGAGTCACCACGGCCGGTAGTCCCGACGTATGGTCCTAGGGCTCAGGTCCTCCGAGAGAAAGAGAGAAGGAGAAAATTAGAGAGAGCCAAGATTTTCAAAATGTTCATAAATGACAAGCATGGTCAAATAATAATCAGGAATAAATCTCAGTTGGCTTTTCATAGCCGATCATTAAGAGTTGAAAACAGCAGGTCTGGGACAGGTAGGGGTTTCGTAACCGCAGGCAGAAACAGTTGAAACTGGAATAACAGCAAGGCCGGGCGGACTGGGGACAGCAAGGTGTCAGCATGCCCGGTAGTCCTGACGTATGGTCCTATGGCTATCGTAAATGTTAGCAACACCTCCGCCTTTGCGGGATGCACGGGGGATATGGTCAATAGTGTAACCAGGGGGTGAGGCCTCATTTAACACAGTAAATTCATCAGGCTTAGGCCATGTTTCAGTCAGGCCAATCACATCAAGATTATGATCAGTGATTAGTTCATTGACTATAACTGCCTTTGAAGTGAGGGATCTAACATTAAGTAGCCCTATGTTGAGATGTAAGGTATCACGATCTCTTTCAATAATGGCAGGAATGGAGGAGGTCTTTATCCTAGTGAGATTGCTAAGGCGAACACCGCCATGTTTAGTTTTTCCCAACCTAGGTTGAGGCACAGAGACAGTCTCAATGGGGATAGCTGAGCTGACTACACTGACTATGCTAGTGGCAGACTTCACTAAGCTGGCAGGTTGGCTAACAGCCTGCTGCCTGGCCTGCACCCTATTTCATTGTGGAGCTAGAGG
Source organism: Salvelinus fontinalis (assembly GCF_029448725.1). Classification (NCBI taxonomy): domain Eukaryota; kingdom Metazoa; phylum Chordata; class Actinopteri; order Salmoniformes; family Salmonidae; genus Salvelinus; species Salvelinus fontinalis. Next base: position 217,891 of record NW_026600337.1, on the reverse strand, counting down.
AGTTAGAGCCCTGTCTATGTTGGTAGATAAGATGAGAGCACCCCTCCAGCTAGGATGGAGTCCGTCACTCCTCAGCAGGTCAGGCTTGGTCCTGTTTGTGGGTGAGTCCCAGAAAGAGGGCCAATTATCTACAAATTCTATCTTTTGGGAGGGGCAGAAAACAGTTTTCAACCAGCGATTGAGTTGTGAGACTGCTGTAAAGCTCATCACTCCCCCTAACTAGGAGGGGGCCAGAGACAATTACTCGATGCCGACACATCTTTCTAGTTGATTTACACGCTGAAGCAGTTTTGCGCTTGGTGACCTCTGACTGTTTCATCCTAACATCGTTGGTGCCGACGTGGATAACAATATCTCTATACTCGCCAGTTTTAGCTTTAGCCAGCACCATCTTCAGATTAGCCTTAACGTCGGTAGCTCTGCCCCCTGGTAAACAGTGTATGATCGCTGGGTGATTTGTTTTAAGTCTAATACTGCGGGTAATGGAGTCGCCAATGACTAGTTGTCGTAAAGTTGTCAGCTAGCAAAGTAAGGTTGGCAACAAAACGCACAGCAACACGTCTGCAAGTTCAAGAGAACACCTCGTGTTCTTCTCACAAGCATGAAATGATTCACTGGATGTACAAAACATTATGAACACATGCATTTTCTATGACATAGACTGTCCAGGTGAATCCAGGTGAAAGCTAGGATCACTTATTGATGTCCCTTATTGATTTTACAGGTTAAATCCTTAAGAGTCTATTGACTCACCTGTGCGTCAATCTAAGTAACACAATAAAAACATACCCACAAGTGTCAAGAGACTCGTCTGAAGTCAGTAACGCTGATGTGCCAACTTCTATATGTAGTGTCCGAACCGCTTGGGCTACAAACTAATATTTCCCCACTGTGGAAAGAGGAGACTCTCACGAACACAAAGGACTCGTCTGAAGGTAACCCATACAAATGAATGGAAGCATGGAGGGGTGAAATATGTGTCCTAAAAACACAATATTTCCTGGGATTTCTTAGATATAGGCTTTCTCTGATATCTCCTAGATCTCGGACACACACTACAAAACCTTATTCCTTTTGATCATTTTATTATTTTTATTTTTTTACAATCATGAATGTGTTATTCAATGCGTTTCTATGTGCTATAGTGGGAAAGGCCAAATTCAATATTTTATCAAAAACATTATTGAAATATATATACAGTATATATTTTTATACCTAAAGGGATCCTAAAATTCAAAATCAGATTAAAACAATTACATATGTTAGCTTAGTACCTTAGGGGTTAAAGAAGGATTTTTAAGCCTTGAGACAATTGAGACATGGATTGTTTTTGTCACCACGCTGCTAGCAGGGTCTTTGGAAACACTGAACTTGTTTGTCATTGTCACGCCCTGACCATAGTTTGCTTTGTATGTTTTATGTTTTGGTTGGTCAGGGTGTGATCTGTGTGGGCATTCTATCTTGTATGTCTGGTCTGTATATTTCTATGTGTTTGGCCTGATATGGTTCTCAATCAGAGACAGGTGTTTTGCGTTGTCTCTGATTGGGAACCATATTTAGGTAGCCTGTTTTGTATTGTGGGTTGTGGGTTATTGTCTATGTTATGTTGCATGTTAGCACAGTGTTTATATAGCGGTCACGGTCGTCTTATTCGTTTTGTTGTTTTTGTTTAAGTGTTCTTCATTAAAAATAGAAGAATGTATTCAAACCCCGCTGCGTTTTGGTCCGCTTCTTACGACGATCGTGACAGTCATTGAATCTTTGAATCTAATTGCTCCATCCCGGTGTGTTCCCTGCAGGGTGTTGGATCCTAGCTGTTGCGTAGTTATCATTAGTCAAGGAATAATCAGAGACCTTACTGTCACGTTCCTGACCTTATTTCCTTTATTTTGTCTTTGTTTAGTATGGTCAGGACGTGAGCTGGGTGGGCATTCTATGTTATGTGTTTCTATGTTTAGGTTCAATGTTAATTAGCCTGATATGGTTCTCAATCAGGGGCAGGTGTTTTACGTTTCCTCTGATTGAGAACCATATTAAGGTAGGCTGTTCACACCGTTTGTTGGTGGGTGATTGTTGCTGTGACTGTGTTTGTTCACCTCATGGTACTGTTTCGTTTCGTCCGTTCGTTTGTTCCTGTTCGTGCGTTCATTGTTTTATGTGTTCTCAAGTTCAGGTCTGTTAACGTCGTTTGTTATTTTGTAGTTTGTTCAAGTATTTTCGTCTTCGTTATTATTATTAAAATTATTATGTATTCAACCCACGCTGCATTTTGGTCTGATCCTTGCTCCTCTTCAAACGAGGATACAGACGAACGTTACAGAATCACCCACCTACCAAGGATCAAGCAGCGTGGGAAAAAGCAGCAGCAGCGTTCGCAGGATTTCTGGACATGGGAGGAAATACTGGACGGTAAAGGACCCTGGGCACAACCTGGAGAATATCGCCGCCCTCGTGAAGAGCTGGAGGCAGCTAAAGCCGAGAGGCGGCGGTATGAGGAGGCAGCACGGAGGCAGGAGCAAAATATGGACTACACTACGTGGGAGGAGATCGACAGGTGGGCGATCGACCCAGGGAGAATGCCGGAGCCCGCCTGGGATTCTCTGGTGCAGTGTGAGGAGGGATACCGGCGAATGGAGGAAGCACGACGATGCGGTAGGAAGCCTGTAAGTCAAGCCCAAAAATTTCTTGGGGGGGGGGGGGGGGGGGGCTAAAGGGTAGTGTGGCGAAGTCAGGTAGGAGACCTGCGCCAACTTCCCGATCTTACCGTGGAGAGCGAGAGTACGGGCAGACACCGTGTTATGCGGTAGAGCGCACGGTGTCTCCTGTACGTGTTGATAGCCCGGTGCGGGTTATTCCACCTCCACGCACTGGCAGGGCTAGATTGGGCATTGAGCCAGGTGCCATGAAGCCGGCTCAACGCGTCTGGTCTCCAGTGCATCTCCTCGGGCCGGCATACATGGCACCAGCCTTACGCATGGTGTCCCCGGTTCGCCAACACAGCCCAGTGTGAGTTATTCCACCTCCCCGCACTGGTCGGGCTACGGGGAGCATACAACCAGGTAAGGTTGTGCAGGCTCGGTGTTCAAGGGAGCCAGTACGCCTGCACGGTCCGGTATATCCGGCTCCACCTCCCCGCCCCAGCCCAGTACCACCAGTGCCTACACCACGCACCAGGCTTCCTGTGCGTCTCCAGAGCCCTGTTCCTCCTCCACGCACTAGCCCTATAGTGCGTGTCTCCAGCCCGGTACCACCAGTTCCGGCACCACGCACCAAGCCTCCAGTGCGTCTCCAGAGCCCTGTTCCTCCTCCACGCACTAGCCCTATGGTGCGTGTCTCCAGCCCGGTACCACCAGTTCCGGCACCACGCACCAAGCCTCCTGTGCGTCTCCAGAGTCCTGTGCGTCCTGTTGCTGCTCCCCGCACTAGCCTTAAGGTGCGTGTCCTTAGCCCGGTACCTCCAGTTCCGGCACCACGTACCAGGCCTACAGTGCGCCTCAGCCGGCCAGAGTCTGCCGTCTGCCCAGCGGCGTCTGAGCTGTCCGTCTGCCAAGCGCCGCCTGCGCTGCCCGTCTGTACTGAGCCTTCAAAGCCGCCCATCTGTCCTGAGCCTTCAAAGCCGCCCGTCTGTCCTGAGCCTTCAAAGCCGCCCGTCTGTCCTGAGCCTTCAAAGCCGCCCGTCTGTCCTGAGCCTTCAAAGCCACCCGTCAGTCAGGAGCCGCTAGAGCCATCCGCCAGACAGGAGCCGCTAGAGCCGTCCGCCAGACAGGAACCGCTAGAGCCGTCCGCCAGACAGGAGCCGCTAGAGCCGTCCACCAGACAGGAGCCGCTAGAGCCTTCCGCCAGACAGGAGCCGCTAGAGCCTTCCGCCAGACAGGAGCAGCCAGAACCTTCCGCCAGCCATGAGCAGCCAGAGCCGTCAGCCAGCCATGAGCAGCCAGAGCCGTCAGCCAGCCATGAGCAGCCAGATCCGTCAGCAAGCCATGAGCAGCCAGAGCCGTCAGCCAGCCATGAGCAGCCAGAGCCGTCAGCCAGCCATGAGCAGCCAGAGCCGTCAGCCAGTCCGGAGCTGCCAGAGCCGTCAGCCAGTCCGGAGCTGCCCCTCAGTCCAGTGCTGCTCTTCAGTCCGAAGCTGCCCCTTAGTCCGGACCTGCCCCTCAGTCCGGAGCTGCCCCTCAGTCCGGAGCTGCCCCTCAGTCCGGAGCTGCCCCTCAGTCCGGTGTTGCCCCTTAGTCCGGTGCTGTCCCTTAATCCAGGTGGGGTAATTTGAAGGGTGGCCATTGGGAGGAAGCTACGGAAGCGGGGATTGACTATGGTGGGGACAACGTCCAGAGCCAGAGCCGCCACCGTGGACAGATGCCCACCCAAACCCTCCCCTATAGGTTCAGGTTTTGCGGCTGGAGTCCGCATCTTGAGGGGGGGGGGGGGGGGGGGGGTACTGTCACGTTCCTGACCTTATTTCCTTTGTTTAGTATGTGTTTAAGTGGTCAGGACGTGAGCTGGGTGGGCATTCTATGTAATGTGTTTCTATGTTGGGTTAATTGTATTTGCCTGATATGGTTCTCAATCAGGGGCAGGTGTTTTACGTTTCCTCTGATTGAGAACCATATTAAGGTAGGCTGTTCTCACTGTTTGTTTGTGGGTGATTGTCTTCCGTGGCAGTGTTTGTACCACACGGGACTGTTTCGTTTGTGTAGTCTGTTCCTGTTCGTGCGTTCTTCGGTGTTTGTTAAGTTCTCATGTTCTCAAGGAAGGGAATGAGTGGGATGTACAGTATCAGTGTATGGGTAGGGTAGGGTTGGGGTTTCAATACGAACCCGGTTTAGGGAAGGGTTTGTGTTAGGTGGTGCTCAGTATGGTAGAGAGAAGAGTGTCTATGTAGTGCATTTGCTTGTGTGTGTGTGTGTGTGTGTGTGTGTGTGTGTGTGTGCGTGTGCGTGGGGGGGACAAAGATGGTGATGGATTCAGAGTCAGGGATGGCTGGAGGAAGGGAGTTCCAGATCCTACGACCCTGCCGCCAAAGCTCTGGAGCTTGGACCTCGGGATGACAAGGTGGCCAGCTGTGGAGGAAAAGCATAACTCAGCGTTACTAATTAGCTGGGCTTTTGAAATAATCATCCTTATTTATTTATTTTTGTATTTGTATCCTCCCATATGGATAGAAAATCACAGGATGCAGCAGCAGTAGCAGCAGAGATGCAAGGAATTTATGGATCTACGGATCTCCTTTGGCGTCTGCCAAGGCAGCAGTTACTCTTCCTGGGATCCAGAAACATTAAGGCACATCAGACAATAAACAAACAGAAACATTAAATAAAGCAGTACATCATATAACATCAGTACACCACTACATATCTACAACACAATATGTGTTATACCACTGTACAACATTATTCAAATGTGCGTGTGTAGAGTGTGTGTGCTAGCGTGTGTGTGAGTATGCTTGTGTATGTGCCTGTGTGTGTGTGTGTCTCTTCACAGTCTGCGTTGTTTTATCTGTTTTTAAATCTGATTTTACTGCTTGCATGAGTTACTTGATGTGGGAAAGAGTTCCATGTAGTCATGGCTCTATGTAGTACTGTGCATTTCCCTGAGTCTGTTCTGGACTAGGGGACATGGTGGTATGTTCTGGGGTATGCATGGGTGTCTGAGCTGTGTGCTAGTCGTTTGAACAGACAGCTCACTGCTTTCAACATGTCAATACGTCTCACAAAGACAAGTAGTGATGCACTCAATCTCTCCTACACTTTGAGCCAAACTGAAGTTAAACTGGTGGAAGCTGCACTTGTCTACTCTGACTAAGTGAAGATGCTCTTGTCTACTCCGACTAAGTGAAGATGCTCTTGTCTACTCCGACTAAGTGAAGATGCTCTTGTCTACTCCGACTAAGTGAAGATGCTCTTGTCTACTCCGACTAAGTGAAGATGCTATTGTCTACTCCGACTAAGTGAAGATGCTCTTGTCTACTCCGACTAAGTGAAGATGCTATTGTCTACTCCGACTAAGTGAAGATGCTCTTGTCTACTCCGACTAAGTGAAGATGCTATTGTCTACTCCGACTAAGTGAAGATGCTATTGTCTACTCCGACTAAGTGAAGATGCTCTTGTCTACTCCGACTAAGTGAAGATGCTATTGTCTACTCCGACTAAGTGAAGATGCTCTTGTCTAGTCCGAGTGATTGAAGATGCTCTTGTCTACTCCGACTAAGTGAAGATGCTCTTGTCTACTCCGACTAAGTGAAGATGCTATTGTCTACTCCGACTAAGTGAAGATGCTCTTGTCTACTCCGACTAAGTGAAGATGCTATTGTCTACTCCGACTAAGTGAAGATGCTCTTGTCTACTCCGACTAAGTGAAGATGCTATTGTCTACTCCGACTAAGTGAAGATGCTCTTGTCTACTCCGACTAAGTGAAGATGCTATTGTCTACTCCGACTAAGTGAAGATGCTCTTGTCTACTCCGACTAAGTGAAGATGCTATTGTCTACTCCGACTAAGTGAAGATGCTATTGTCTACTCCGACTAAGTGAAGATGCTCTTGTCTACTCCGACTAAGTGAAGATGCTATTGTCTACTCCGACTAAGTGAAGATGCTCTTGTCTAGTCCGAGTGATTGAAGATGCTCTTGTCTACTCCGACTAAGTGAAGATGCTCTTGTCTACTCCGACTAAGTGAAGATGCTATTGTCTACTCCGACTAAGTGAAGATGCTCTTGTCTACTCCGACTAAGTGAAGATGCTATTGTCTACTCCGACTAAGTGAAGATGCTCTTGTCTACTCCGACTAAGTGAAGATGCTATTGTCTACTCCGACTAAGTGAAGATGCTCTTGTCTACTCCGACTAAGTGAAGATGCTATTGTCTACTCCGACTAAGTGAAGATGCTATTGTCTACTCCGACTAAGTGAAGATGCTCTTGTCTACTCCGACTAAGTGAAGATGCTATTGTCTACTCCGACTAAGTGAAGATGCTCTTGTCTAGTCCGAGTGATTGAAGATGCTCTTGTCTACTCCAAATGAGTGAAGGACAGATAGACACTCCTCTTTACATACAGAGAAAATCTTATTTTCAGTTGAGGGGGGTTGGAATAAGAGGAACATTTCTGTATATAAAAAAACTTATGTGATTGTTATAAATTGCATCAACCTGTAATATTGACTGAAATTATATACATTTTTGTTTACAGTATGTTATTATTTTTAACAACATTGTTATTGTTGTCAATGTTTCCTGGAATGTCACAGCACATAGGACTGTGGTGTATTTCTAACTGTTGGTGTCTCAAGGATCTATACTCATGTCATGCCAGAGCCCGCCTGGGATTCAATGGAACAGTGCGAGGAGGGATACATGAGAATGGAGGAACGGCGACGATATAAAGGTAAGCGGCTAGCACGGAAGCCCGAGAGGCAGCCCCAAGATTTTTTTGGGGGGGACACACGAGGAGATTGGCTGAGTCAGGTAGGAGACCTGAGCCAACTCCTCGTGCTTACCGTGGGGAGCGTGTAACTGGTCAGGCACCGTGTTATGCAGAGATGCGCACGGTTCTATTCTAGCCTGGTGCGCTCTATTCCAGATCCTCGCATTGGCCGGGCTAGAATGAGCATCCACCCAGGAAGGAGGGTACCGGCTCAGCGATCCTGGTCTCCAGCGTACCTCCTTGGACCAGGAAATCCTGCGCCGGTTTTGCGTACTGTGTCTCCGGTGAGTCTGCACAGCCCAGTACGTCCTGTGCCAGCGCTATTTTCGAAAATAAACATCCAGCCAGGACAGGTTGTGTCAGCTATACACTCTAGACCTCCAGTGCGTCTACACGGTCCCGTGTATCCTGTTCCTCCTCCCCGCACTCGCCCTGAGGTGCGTGTCCTCAGCCCGGTACCACCAGTTCCGGCACCACGCACCAGGCCTACAGTGCGCCTCCAGGGTCCAGTATGCCCTGTTCCTCCACCCCGCACTCGCCCTGAGGTGCGTGTCCCCAGCCCGGTACCACCAGTTCCGGCACCACGCACCAGGCCTACAGTGCGCCTCCAGGGTCCAGTATGCCCTGTTACTCCTCCCCGCACTTGCCCTGGGATGCGTGTCCCCAGCCCGGTACCACCAGTTCCGGCACCACGCACCAGGCCTACAGTGCGCCTCCAGGGTCCAGTATGCCCTGTTCTCCCCCCCCCGCACTCGCCCTGAGGTGCGTGTCCCCAGCCCGGTACCACCAGTTCCGGCGCACCGCACCAGGCCTACAGTGCGCCTCCAGGGTCCAGTATGCCCTGTTCCTGCTCCTCGCACTCGCCCTGAGGTGCGTGTCCTTAGCCCGGTACCACCAGTTCAGGCACCACGCACCAGGCTGTCTCTCCGTCTCCTCCTTCCAGGTTCGTCCATCTGTCCTGAGCTGCCAGAGCCGGCCGTCTGTCCTGAGCTGCCAGAGCCGGCCGTCTGTCCTGAGCTGCCAGAGCCGGCCGTCTGTCCTGAGCTGCCAGAGCCGGCCGTCTGTCCTGAGCTGCCAGAGCCGCCCCTCTGTCAGGAGCTGCCAGAGCCGCCCCTCTGTCAGGAGCTGCCAGAGCCGCCCGTCTGTCAGGAGCTGCCAGAGCCGCCCGTCTGTCAGGAGCTGCCAGAGCCGCCCGTCTGTCAGGAGCTGCCAGAGCCGCCCGTCTGTCAGGAGCTGCCAGAGCCGCCCGTCTGTCAGGAGCTGCCAGAGCCGCCCCTCTGTCAGGAGCTGCCAGAGCCGCCCGTCTGTCAGGAGCTGCCAGAGCCGCCCGTCTGTCAGGAGCTGCCAGAGCCGCCCGTCTGTCAGGAGCTGCCAGAGCCGCCCTCCTGTCCGGAGCTGCCAGAGCCGCCCTCCTGTCCGGAGCTGCCAGAGCCGCCCTCCTGCCCGGAGCTGCCAGAGTCGCCCTCCTGCCCGGAGCTGCCAGAGTCGCCCTCCTGTCCGGAGCTGCCAGAGTCGCCCTCCTGTCCGGAGCTGCCAGAGTCGCCCTCCTGTCCGGAGCTGCCAGAGTCGCCCTCCTGTCCGGAGCTGCCAGAGTCGCCCTCCTGTCCGGAGCTGCCAGAGTCGCCCTCCTGTCCGGGGCTGCCAGAGTCGCCCTCCTGTCCGGGGCTGCCAGAGTCGCCCTCCTGTCCGGGGCTGCCAGAGTCGCCCTCCTGTCCGGGGCTGCCAGAGTCGCCCTCCTGTCCGGGGCTGCCAGAGTCGCCCTCCTGTCCGGGGCTGCCAGAGTCGCCCTCCTGTCCGGGGCTGCCAGAGTCGCCCTCCTGTCCGGGGCTGCCAGAGTCGCCCTCCTGTCCGGGGCTGCCAGAGTCGCCCTCCTGTCCGGGGCTGCCAGAGTCGCCCTCCTGTCCGGGGCTGCCAGAGTCGCCCTCCTGTCCGGGGCTGCCAGAGTCGCCCTCCTGTCCGGGGCTGCCAGAGTCGCCCTCCTGTCCGGGGCTGCCAGAGTCGCCCTCCTGTCCGGGGCTGCCAGAGTCGCCCTCCTGTCCGGGGCTGCCAGAGTCGCCCTCCTGTCCGGGGCTGCCAGAGTCGCCCTCCTGTCCGGGGCTGCCAGAGTCGCCCTCCTGTCCGGGGCTGCCAGAGTCGCCCTCCTGTCCGGGGCTGCCAGAGTCGCCCTCCTGTCCGGGGCTGCCAGAGTCGCCCTCCTGTCCGGGGCTGCCAGAGTCGCCCTCCTGTCCGGGGCTGCCAGAGTCGCCCTCCTGTCCGGGGCTGCCAGAGTCGCCCTCCTGTCCGGGGCTGCCAGAGTCGCCCTCCTGTCCGGGGCTGCCAGAGTCGCCCTCCTGTCCGGGGCTGCCAGAGTCGCCCTCCTGTCCGGGGCTGCCAGAGTCGCCCTCCTGTCCGGGGCTGCCAGAGTCGCCCTCCTGTCCGGGGCTGCCAGAGTCGCCCTCCTGTCCGGGGCTGCCAGAGTCGCCCTCCTGTCCGGGGCTGCCAGAGTCGCCCTCCTGTCCGGGGCTGCCAGAGTCGCCCTCCTGTCCGGGGCTGCCAGAGTCGCCCTCCTGTCCGGGGCTGCCAGAGTCGCCCTCCTGTCCGGAGCTGCCAGAGTCGCCCTCCTGTCCGGAGCTGCCAGAGTCGCCCTCCTGTCCGGAGCTGCCAGAGTCGCCCTCCTGTCCGGAGCTGCCAGAGTCGCCCTCCTGTCCGGAGCTGCCAGAGTCGCCCTCCTGTCCGGAGCTGCCAGAGTCGCCCTCCTGTCCGGAGCTGCCAGAGTCGCCCTCCTGTCCGGAGCTGCCAGAGTCGCCCTCCTGTCCGGAGCTGCCAGAGTCGCCCTCCTGTCCGGAGCTGCCAGAGTCGCCCTCCTGTCCGGAGCTGCCAGAGTCGCCCTCCTGTCCGGAGCTGCCAGAGTCGCCCTCCTGTCCGGAGCTGCCAGAGTCGCCCTCCTGTCCGGAGCTGCCAGATCCGCCCATCAGTCCAGAGGCGCTCTTCCGTCCAGTGGCGCCCTCTACGATGGTCTTCAGTCCGGGGCCCGCTGCGAGGGTGGGCCAAGACTGAGGTGGGCCAAGACTGAGTGGGCCAAGACTGAGGTGGAGCGGGGTCCACGTCCCACACCCGAGCCGCCGCCGTGAAGATGGCCCACCTGGACCCTCACCTTTAGAGTCAGGTTTTTGCGTCTGGAGTCCGCACCTTTAGGGGGGTTACTGTCACGCCCTGACCTTAGTATTCTTTGTTTTCTTTATTATTTTGATTAGGTCAGGGTGTGACGAGGGTGGTATGTGTGTTTTTGTCTTGTCTAGGGTTTTGGTATGTCTAGGTGTTTGTGTGTGTAGTCTAGGCATTATGTAGGTCTATGGTGGCCTGGATTGGTTCCCAATCAGCGGCAGCTGTTTATTGTTCTCTCTGATTGGGGATCCTATTTAGGTTGCCATTTGCCAGTTTGGTTTGTGGGTTATTGTCTTTTTGAAGTTGCATGTATGCACTCTTTGTTCATAGCAGTCACGTTCGTTTTGTTATTTTTGTTAGTTTGTTTAGTGTTTTTTCGTGTTTTGTCGTCTTGTATTAAAAATATGTCTTCACGTCACGCTGCGCTTTGGTCTCCTCACTACGACGATCGTGACAACTCAGCTCATTACATATTCAAAATAATTATTTTGTATTATTTTAGATATCATTTAGATGATTTATTACCTGTGTATGACAGTAAAATATGTGTAGATCAATGTACTGTATGTTGTTGATGCCATGCGGTAGTTGATAGTGTGGAAAATAGACTCCTAGGTCTGTTTTCCCAGATACAGATTAAGACTAATCTTAGACTGAAAATAACTTTTAATGCCGATTCTCCATCGAGCTCTCCATTTAGTTCAGGACTAGACTTCATTTTTTCTGGAGAAACTGGTCCCAAGAGACTTTCATATCAGACTGTAGTCACTGTCTGACCATGAACACCTGTGGAGACAAAGTTACACTGGACTCAAACCCCCACATAACAATCTGTTCAAGTAAAATCAGTCTGAAACTGTTCACCTGTCAAGCCTATAATCATCAGTAGTAAAGCAATAGTATATTTCATCATGAACTGTCAGAAGTTATGGTGTGTCTCTGTTCTTCAGTCTAGTCAGTGCTTCAGTCCTCTCCTCCACCCTCCATTCTCAGTGTCAGAAGACAAAATACAGTCAGACAGGCCTGTTAATGTGCCTTTCGAGACCTCATAAACTGTCTAGAGTAGACAGACAACAGATCCAAATGGAATTAAACATTCAAACAACATTTTCACAGCACCCTAGAGTAGAATTTTGCCAGTTTAGGTAAGATAATTTTATTGTCCCTTAACAAGATCAATAGGGGAGCTTTTTGAGCTGCGTGTCTCATGTCTTCATCCTTCATGCTCAATGATGCACCTGGCCTCTCCGCTGCCTATCAGCTATTCCTGTTTGTTCTTATGGATTCAAATGAATGCTTTTATGTGTGCCATGATTGCTATAGCCTATTGCAGATCTGGACAAATGAGCCACCTACCACTATTTTGTCACTATGAAAGGTGGATAGAGGACTGGATGGACCATAAGACTGGTAGAATATATTGACCTGTGGTATAGTAAAAGTTAGCACAGTTTAAAGCGTAGTGCGTAAGGAAAGTACCAATACACATTTATATAAGGGGGTGCATGCAAGCAGATGAGGACATTTTCTGGGATGGAAGAAAAGATATAGTAAAACCTGCAAAAGAGCGAACGTAAACCAGAGAAAAGCGCAAAATGAAAATGACTTGGAGCTGATTTGTGTTTCTTTTTAGTAGTAGTTAATTATTTTGCTAAGAAAACTTGGGGGGACAAATATAATCACCTGCAATTCATCTCGAGGGCAGCCAGTTGGGGAACCATGCTGTATATATAGTAAGTTTACATACTGTATAGTACTGCATTTAGCTATTTAAATTATATTGCCTATCTATCTATTACATTTTACTGTCTACTATTGTTCTGATTATAGCTGATGTATCAGTCCCAAAAACTCACAGGAAGCAGCTGCCAGCAGCAGAAAAGCAAAGAACATGGTTCGTGTTGAAGCTGAACATATGGGAACTGCACTTGTTAGCTCATACTGAGAGACAAATATTCCCTTTTATATACAGGGAGGAGAGACATTTTGCATAAAGGTGAGAGAGTTGGTACTGTAAAAGAGGAAAAACAAAACTGACTTGTAACACAGTGACACATTCAGTAGATTGATTAAGTGTGACTGTTATAAGCTGCATTAACCTGCAATATGAAAATTCAAATGAATTACAACATTTATTTAGTTATGGGTTCTCTTTGTTTGCTGAACTTTATTATTATTAACACTATTATTGTCTTCAATGTTTCATCGAATGGCACACAATCAGAATAGCACTCTGTTGGTGTGCCTCAAGTTTCTATACATATTTAATATTTCAACTTGTATTGTTTAGTTTCATGACTCTTTTCATATTCCTATATAACGAGGGCAGGCATATCTTTAATATATATTTTTTGATATAACTGAGAGTATAACCTGTCTATGAGAGTATGTTATGTGTAGACCAGTATGTGTTTTGTTAATGCCATGAGGTTGATGCTGACACAGACTGGAGCACAGACTCATCTCATTGCTTCCAATATTGAGACCAGTGTTGACCAGTTTTTGTACAGCCCTGCAGCGGCCTGTGTCACTGTGTCTCTGGAACAATAATAAACAGCGGAGTCTTCAGTCTTCAGACTGTTCATCTGGAGATACAGCTGCTGCTTGCTGTTGTCTCTGGAGATGGTGAACCGACCCTGAACTGACTGGGAGTAGAAGATTTCAGCACTATCATATCTTATTATGGCAATCCATTCTAGTCCTTTGCCAGGAGCCTGTCTGTTCCAAGCCATCCAGTAGCTACTGAATGTGAACCCAGAAGCTGTACATGTCACTTTGTGTGGTTCTCCAGTTATTTTTACAACTGGTCCAGACTCAGTCAGTGTCTGACCATGAACACCTGTGGAGACATAGTATCATTAGATAAAATACCTCCAAACCTCAGCTAACATTCTTTTACAAATAAAATCAGCCTAACAGTGTTCACCTTTCAAGCCCATTGTCATCAGAAGAACCACAATAGTAAACGTCATGATGAACTATTAGTAGTTATGGTGTGTCTCTGTTCCTCAGTCTAGTCAGAGCTTCAGTCCTCTCCTCCACTCTGCAGTGAGATAAGTAGTGATGGAAGAGGTCAGTTTTGCATTGACTCCTCCTCAATGGTTGGGATGATAAACAGGGATTAGATAGTCTGAGATGGAAGAGGTTCATATGGCCTAAGTAATTTGTTAAATATTAAATTATTCCTGGGTAACAATGACAACTGTAAAAAAATAAAAAATAAAAAGCTTTACATCAAAGAGCAATTTATCAAGCAAGAATTTTGCTAGGACTGTCTGGGAGTGGTCTGAGTGGGGAGGGGAAAACAGAGAATGTGCTACTATTGGCAGAGAGGTTTGCAACTCTCATACTCTCCTTCTTATCGGTGTATTAACTCATTTACTGCATGGTGATGTCACCATGGGAGGCCTAAACTCTCTCCCGCCTAAACAGGCAAAAATTTCAGCTGTTTTTTCCCCCAAAAGCTCTTACACTAACATGGCATTATCATGATTTTCACAATTTCAAAGTATTATTCCAACCTCAGTGTGGAAATATATAAAACACAGGGTAATCTAGATTTTGACTGCACTGGGTCTTTAAAAACTTGTTTTTGTGACAAAAAGAACGCTTGACTAGACTGGGCAAGAGACAGCTGGGATGTTAGAGGCTGGAGTCTTTTAGTGTGTAGTTCTTTGTGATATTTTTGTATTCTTTACAGTAATGATACTCAGTATTATTCTAGTGTGACACAAACAGAGAAAGTAGTACAACACCTATCCATGTGGTTAGGGGGGGGGGTTTGTACAGCTGCTTCACCAGCTTCAGTCAGTGTGTCTCTCGAGCACAATAATAAACAGCAGAGTCCTCTGATCTCAGACTCTTGGCCTCTAAGAACTGGGTGCTTGTGGAGACGTCCTCAGTCAGTGTGAACTGGCCTTTCAGGGAGTCTGAGTAGACTGGTGCATCTGTTGAACCAGAGTTAACTCTCCCAATCCACTCCAGAGCTTTGCCTGGTTTCTGCCTTATCCAGTGCAAGTAGAAGCTTGTCTTTGTAAACCCAGATGTTTTACATGACAATTTAACAGTGTCTTCAGGTCTTTTCACATGAGAAAGAGACTGATCCAGACTAAACACCTGCAAAACAAAAATATTTCAACATTCAGTTGGATATATGGTATTTACACTCATTTAGAGTTTAACCATGATACTCATTCATCAGTCACCATTTAATACTTTACTTACTGTGTATGGACATCACCATGACAACTAAACTCCAGACTGTCATCAGTTCCATTGTTCAGTGATTGTTAGTGCAGGGCTCGCTGTAATGTCAGTCCAAGCTGTTTATAATGAAGAGGCCAGAGCTGACTGTCTGATTATAAAGAGATGAAGGGGAGGTAGACTTTGCATAGACTGCCCTCTAGAGGCTTAAATAGAGACTGAGATGGAGGTGTTCTTTCAGTGTTGATATTGGCAGCATTGTTTCTCAGAACAGCACAGGATGACAATCTATTGGGATTAATACAATATACTTCTTCAATCTAAACTTGTTCCTTTTATACTTGTTCCATCTATATTTGTTACATCTCAACTTGTTCCATCTCAACTTGTTCCATCTATACTTGTTCCATCTAAACTCCTGCCATCTAAACTTGTTCCATCTACAGTATACTTGTTCCATCTTAACTTGTTCCATCTATACTTTAACAATACTTTAACATTATTGACCTTCATGGTTCTGTATTTAATATTGTACTAATTTGACATCTATTTTTATTTAAATAAAGAAACTCACCAAATTGAAAGACATTACCAAATAGGCCTAAATGGTTTTAGCTTCTAGAGATTGATAATTCATTTGACTGAATGGCTGCAAATATTATGGATGCTGTTTGGGGTTATTTGCCATTGTCAACTCACTTTGAATGGCTTTAAGGTTTTCGGTTAATGTTTCATCAGGATATTCATACAGTTATCTTGACAGGCTGCCATGTATATGTTTTATGTTTATCAAGTAATCATGTATATTATGGTTATAATTAAGAGTATGATGTGTCTACACTCCTAGTGTTGGTGGGGCCATGGGATTTATGTTAATATTGCGGAAAGAATGTTGCTTCCAGTGTAATTGTCTGCATCATTTACAATCCCCCATATTTTTGGGGGTAAATATATATATCCATACATGCATGCATACGTACATATATACACATACACATACCTATATAGACATACACATACCTATATAGACATACATACTTCTTTAATCAAGGTCATTTGTACTTGTAGGTAGGGGTAAAGTGGTAAAGTTATCTATGGATAGATAATAAGCAGTGTGTAGCAACAGTGTAAAAACAAATGGGGTAAATAGTCCGGGTGCGCATTTGATTAATTTTTCAGCAGTCTTAGGGGTAGAAGCTGTTAATAAGGAGCCTTGTGGACCTAGACTTGGCCCAATCGCAGCAGCAGAGAGTACAGAGAGTACATACCGTCTATGACTTGGGTGACTGGAGTCTTTGACAATTTTTTTGTGCCAAGTATAGAGATCCTGCATGGCAGGAAGATTGGCCCTAGTGATGTACTGGGTCATACAGAGAATGATCGCACAGTTGTATTTCTATGTGTTTGGCCTGGTATGGTTCCCAATCAGAGGCAGCTGTCTATCATTGTCTCTGATTGAGAACCATACTTAGGTAGCCTGTTCCCACCTGTGTTTGTGGGTAGTTGTTTTCTGTTTAGTGTGTGTCGTCACCTTACAGAACTGTTAATTTTTTTTTTTTTTTTTTTGTCAAGTGTTTCGTATTTAATTAAAAGTAATATGAACACTTACCACACTGCACCTTGGTCCTCTTCTCCTTCTCCCGACGACATTTGTTACAGTTCTCTCCATTCCAGAATGTGATTGTTACGCAACAGTACATTTAATCCACGCTGCTGTCAAACCAAGGCACTCAGACTGTTTTTATTTATAGGCTGTTTTCAACTCATCAATTTCAAATTATTTTCTAACAAGTTTTCTTTTCTTCTACAGTTTGAATTGAGGTGTGTTCCTCCTCATTCATTCACATAAAAGTAGTCATTTTAACTTTTGCAGATCAATAAATATTTTGGACATTTCTGACCCGGACAAAATTCCCCAAGCACTTCCCAGTTGTTTGTGCAGTTCACTTCTGCAGACATTTGCTCATCTCCTGTCCTACACACCAGTGTTCAATTTTTTTGTCTGTTGCCTGCATCGCAGTCATAGTTGTTTTCATTACCAATCATAACTTTGGAAATGTGTGCTTTTCTTTCAAAAAAGTGTCTAATTATGTTACAATAGTTTCTGCATGTCGTTTTATGTCATTTCTACCGTAGCATAATATTTTTGTTTATATTCCTTATAACCGCGGACACGTGAGGTAACGTTACTAATTTCATAACCTTTATGGTGTTATCCTCAATGCTTAGGTAGCTAGCTGCATTCTTCTATTAGCTCTGGAAAACAATGTTAATTGCATCAGAGAAGTATTAGCATGTTGTATTTTGAAGCTACCCTGGCCTTATGACTCCCAAGTGTCGCAGCTGTCTAAGGCACAGCATCTTAGTGCTAGAGGCGTCACTACAGACACACAGGTTCAAATCAAGACTGCGTTTCTGTTAAGGTAAGTGCCTTATTACGTTAATAGTTTCTGTATGTCCAATTACAAAAAATCCCTTGTTCAGTAATCATCTCACCTGTTAGTTGGCGGTGAACTATGTTGCCATTGAGGGCTGCGTCGATCAGATGGAAAAATATCTTCTTATACCACTTGGTTGTTTTCTGAGTACATTCCACAAAGCTGTTTATCATGTCCACCTTATTCACTGCCCCAATTTTGAGGTCATAGTCATTTTTCTCTCTCCCGTCAGGTGGTCCACCTTCCCTGTGGCCGACATGGTTGCTGTATGAACAGCAGAGAGGACATGGATATCTCGTTTGTCATGTCACTTTACTGCCAGCTGTTGACCATTCTCCTTGAACTCCGCCTCCCCTCTCTGCATCTTCCTGCATCCGAATGCCGGAATCCCCTTCCTGTTTGACCTGACTGTGCCACTGGCCCCTGTGCTGTTGGAGAGCAGATGCTGGAAGAGTGTGGGACTGCTGTAACAATTGTCCATATACAAAGTGTGTCCCTTGCTGAGATGAGGAGCCAACATGATCATCACCACGGACTCGGACACCATAAGGCCCTCATACTCATCAATGCATAGGTCCTTGTACGACACAAAGACTCAACCAAATGCTATTGTCAGGCTGGTAAGAACGTTTCTTATTTTGTATAACGGGTCATTTAGGGTGGCAGTAGCATTGTTGACGAAATGCAGTCATCACAGCAGAACTAGGAAGCTGTCTTGGGAAAAGAGGGTGGCAAAGAAGGGAGTTGCAAACATAGGATCTGTGCTCCAGTATTCTCTTAGGGAGTTCTTCTTTACTATCCCCATGAGATGGACTGTCACCAGGAAGGTATACATTTCACGAATTGTGGTTGTCCCCCCCCACTCCTGGCTCTCTCTTCTCCTGTAGCTCCAAGGGATAGCGATTGGTCTCTACTATGTCTCCCACCAGCTCCTCTGTCAGAAACAACTTGAAGCACTCTGCCTCAGATGGAAATGGCAAGGGGTGTTGCACTCCAGACTGGCAGTCATCAAAGCAAACAGCAGGGCCAGGAGGGGTGAAATGACTGGTGGCCTTCCAGCTACCACATAACTCCTGTACTTCATCCACTGTCGGTCTGCCTCCATTACCACCAGCATCTTCAAAGGGAACTGGGACTTTGTCAGTGGACAAGGGGTCCTCAGATTCAGGCTTCTCAATGGCTGGGGCGCAGCTCCTCACTGTCACTGTCAGAATCTGATTCCTGACTTTCACACTCAAACTTATTGTCAGAATTTTAAAAAATATCCAGAATTTCCACGTTTGTGAGTTGTCTCCTTTTGAAAGACATTGCTAATGCTACAGCTTAGCTCACTAGCTACATACATTAACAACACTGAATGGCTCAGCGTGGGAGTGAGCTATGGAACCCTGACCTGTTCACCGGACATGCTACCTTGTCCGGGACCTGCTGTTTTCAACTCTCTAGAGACAGCAGCAGTGGTATAGATACTCTGAATGATCGGCTATGGAAAGCCAACTGACATTTACTCCTGTGGTGCTGACCTGTTGCACCCTCGACAACCACTGTGAAAATTATTATTTGACCCTGCTGGTCATCTATGAACATTTAAACATCTTGGCCATGTTCTGTTATAATCTCCACCTGGCACAGCGAGTGAGAGGATTGGCCACCTAATAGCCTGGTTCCTCTCTAGGTTTCTTCCTAGGTTCTGGCCTTTCTAGGGAGTATTTCCTAGCCACCGTGCTTCTACACCTGCATTGCTTGCTGTTTGGGGTTTTAGGCTGGGTTTCTGTACAGCACTTTGTGACATCAGCTGATGTAAGAAGGGCTTTATAAATTAATATTATTGATTGATTGATTGATTGATTGATTGATTGAGTGAGAGGTTACGTGATTGACTGCCAGCACGCGCCATTTGTATCAATAAATCACAATCAGAAAATGTTTTGTGTGGTAATTATTGATATATTTTGATATATATTAATATACACTGCTCAAAAAAATAAAGGGAACACTTAAACAACACAATGTAACTCCAAGTCAATCACACTTCTGTGAAATCAAACTGTCCACTTAGGAAGCAACACTGATTGACAATAAATTTCACATGCTGTTGTGCAAATGGAATAGACAAAAGGTGGAAATTATAGGCAATTAGCAAGACACCCCCAATAAAGGAGTGATTCTGCAGGTGGTGACCACAGACCACTTCTCAGTTCCTAGGCTTCCTGGCTGATGTTTTGGTCACTTTTGAATGCTGGCAGTGCTCTCACTCTAGTGATAGCATGAGACGGAGTCTACAACCCACACAAGTGGCTCAGGTAGTGCAGCTCATCCAGGATGGCACATCAATGCGAGCTGTGGCAAGAAGGTTTGCTGTGTCTGTCAGCGTAGTGTCCAGAGCATGGAGGCGCTACCAGGAGACAAGCCAGTACATCAGGAGACGTGGAGGAGGCCGTAGGAGGGCAACAACCCAGCAGCAGGACCGCTACCTCCGCCTTTGAGCAGGAGGAGCACTGCCAGAGCCCTGCAAAATGACCTCAAGCAGGCCACAAATGTGCACTCAGGTCTCCTACCTGACTTCACCACATTCCCCGTGTGCCCCCCCCCCCCCCCAATAATTTTTTGGGGCTGCCTCTCGGGCTTCCAGCCGCGCTGCCGTGCTGCCTCCTCATACCGCCGCCTCTCCGCTTTCGCTGCCTCCAGCTCAGCCTTGGGGCAGCGATATTCTCCAGCCTGTGCCCAGGGTCCCTTGCCGTCCAGATTCTCCTCCCAGGTCCAGGAGTCCTGCGATCGCTGCTGCTGCCCCTTTACCACGCTGCTTGGTCCTTTGGTGGTGGGTGATTCTGTCACGTTCGTCGTCTGTAGAAAGAGAGGAGGACCAATGCGCAGCGTGATATGAATACATCTTTACTTTTATTAACGAAGAATACTGAATAAACTTACAAAACAATACATCGAACGTGAAGCTATATATAATAAGTGCAGACACAAGCAACTAATAAATAGACAATCACCCACGAAATACTCAAGGAATATGGCTGCCTAAATATGGTTCCCAATCAGAGACAACGATAAACAGCTGCCTCTAATTGAGAACCAATCTAGGCAACCATAGACATATAACTACCTAGACTAGTAAAAAACCCATAGACATACAAAACCCCCTAGACAAGACAAAACTAAATAAACCACCCCTTGTCACACCCTGACCTAACCAAAATAATAAAGAAAACAAAGAATACTAAGGTCAGGGCGTGACAATAATCAATATTATAATACATAAATCATTTGGTGCAGCCCCTATCATGACCCCAGGGTGACCCCATCAAACCCTAATGAAACCTCACTATAAACATGATTTTGGCCATAGCCATGTTATTGGATTTAATACTGTAACATAAATCCATACATTTGAAAACAACTGTTACAAACTGACAATGGATACACCTTTTCTCAGAAACACTAATCACAAACAATGAAGATTAATCCACCAACTCATCGATTAAAACCTTTTCTCAATAGGGGGGCGCTATTTCCACTTTGTAAAAAATCGTTCCCAAATTAAACTGCCTCGTACTCAATTCTTGCTCGTACAATATGCATATTATCATTACTATTGCATAGAAAACACTCTCTAGTTTCTAAAACCGTTTGAATTATATCTGTGAGTAAAACAGAACTCATTTTGCAGCAAACTTCCTGTCAGGAACTGAAAAATCTGAAATCGGGGGCTCTGTTCCAGGGTCATCCTATTAATTTGCATGAAATCTATGGGTCTACATGCACTGCATACGCCTTCCACTAGATGTCAATAGGCAGTGAGAGGAGGAATGGGGTGTATTGCTCTATCTGAGGCCGAATAAGACCTGTTGGAATGACGCGACCACTCTTTCCTTTCTTCACCATGGCGCGAGATGGACCACCGGATTGCGTTCTGAAAAGCTTTCGTTATAGACGTTAGATATCTCCGGCTCTGATTTTATTTGATATATGTGTTAAAAACATCATAAACTAGTTATTTTAAACCGACTTATATCAGTTTATATCAGTTTATTGCGATTTTCTGGAATTTCTTTGTCTTGCGTTATGGTGAGTTGGACACTGCTGCGCCACATGGCTAGCATTGGCTGCTAAGTCTACAGATGAAGAGGGCATTCTACAACCAAACAACGATTATTCTGGACAAAGGACCCCTTGTACAAGATTCTGATGGAAGATCATCAAAAGTAGGAACCATTTATGATGTTATTTCGTATTTCTATCGAAAATGTGTCGTCGTAATTTGGGCTCTGATTTTGGGCGCTGTCTCCCTATAACGTAAGCTGTATGTCGTACTAAAGTTATTTTAAAAAATCTAACACAGCGGTTGCATTAAGAACTAGTGTATCTTTAATTTGCTGTCCAACCTGTATTTTTTAGTAAAGTTTATGATTAGTTATTAATATCTTTTGCTGGTTTTGTTGCTATCGCTACCGTTGCCTTGAATCAATGCTGTTGTGTGGTTGGATATTGTAGTAAGCTAATATAATGCTATATTGTGTTTTCGCTGTAAAACACTTAAAAAATCTGAAATATTGGCTGGATTCACAAGATGTTTGTCTTTCATTTGCTGTACACCATGTATTTTTCATAAATGTTTTATGATGAGTATTTAGGTATTTCACGTTGCTCTCTGTAGTTATTCTAGCTGCTTTGGTGAGAGTTGTGATGGTGGCTGCAATGTAAAACTATGATTTATACCTGAAATATGCACATTTTTCGAACAAAACATATGCTATTCAATAAATCTGTTATAAGACTGTCATCTGATGAAGTTGTTTCTTGGTTAGTGACTATTTATATCTTTATTTGGTCGAATTTGTGATAGCTACCTATGCGGTAAAAAAATTGTGAAAATATGCGGTTGGGTCTTTTGCTATCGTGGTTAGCTAATAGAAATACATATTGTGTTTTCGCTGTAAAACATTTTAAAAATCGGAAATGATGGCTGGATTCACAAGATGTGTATCTTTCATCTGGTGTCATGGACTTGTGATTTCATGATATTTAGATGCTAGTATTTACTTGTGGCGCTATGCTAGGCTATGCTAGTCAGCTTTTTTACTGATGAGGGTGCTCCCGGTGTCACGTTCCTGACCTGTTTTTCCTTTTTCTTGTATTTATTTAGTTGGTCAGGGCGTGAGTTGGGGTGGGTTGTCTATGTGTTATTTTTCTATGTTGGGTTGTTTTTGTTCGGCCGGGTATGATTCTCAATCAGAGGCAGCTGTAGATCGTTGTCCCTGATTGAGAATCATACTTAGGCAGCCGGGGTTCACGCGTGTGTTTGTGGGTGGTTGTATCTCGTGTCTGTATTCGTGCCACACGGGACTGTTTGTCAGTTAGTTTCTCTTTTGTCATTTTGTTTCGTTAGTGTTCCGTTTATTTTGTTAATAAATAATCATGGACACAAACCACTCCGCATATTGGTCTGATCCTTCTCGCCTCTCCTCCTCGTCCGAGGAAGAGGATTACGACGACCGTTACACCCGGATCCGGGATTGTGACCAAGTAGAAGTTAATATGATACTGTAAGAGTCTTTAGTATTGTTATATTATATTTTATTATGCATGGTTTTATGTTTCTTATACCTCACTGAGAGCAGAGACAGAGTAACATGGCATATCTAAAGAGATGTGAAGGAGCTGTTGTTGTGCTGGGAATTATCACAGTTTTTCCCATTTGTGTTTTTTCATCAGAAATGATTACTTATGGGTTCCTTCATGTGTGTGTAAAATATTACTGTTGGAATGAAATGTTCGTATCCTATATACAGTACCAGTCAACAGTTCGGACACTCCTACTCATTCATGGTTTTTTCTTCATTTTTACTATTTTCTACATTGTAAAATAGTTACCAAAAAAGTGTTAACCAATCAAAATGTATTTTAAATTTGAGATCCTTCAAAGTATCCACAATTTGCCTTGATGACAGCTTGCATTATCATAACCAGTATCATGAGGTCAAATAACCCTTTCACAGCCTGGAGGTGTGTTTTGGGTCATTGTCCTGTTGAAAAACAAGTCCCACTAAGCGCAACCCAGACGGGATGGCGTATCGCTACAGAATGCTGTGGTAGCCATGCTGGTTAAGTGTGCCTTGAATTATAAATAAATCACAGACACAGTTACCAGCAAAGCACCACCACACCATCACACCTCTTCCTCCATGCTTCATGGTGGGAACCACACATGCAGAGATCATACGTTAACCTACTCTGCGTCTCACAAAGACAAGGTGGTTGGAACCAAAAATCTCCAATTTGGATTCATCAGACCAAAGGACAGATTTCTACCGGTCTAATGTCCATTGCTTGTGTTTCTTGGCCCAAGAAAGTCTCTTCCTATTATTGGTGTCCTTTAGTAATGGTTTGTTTGAAGCAATTTGACTATGAAGGCCTGTGTCAGGTTTTGGCCAGGACTGTTCAGGTTTTGGTCACTAGATGTCCCCATTGCACCTTTTTTGTACCTTTTGTTTTTCCTTGCTCTAATTATTGTTTGCACCTGTGTGTCGTTCCCTTGTTAGTATTTAAACCCTGTGTGTTCCTCAGTTCTTTGCTCAGTGTTTGTATGTTAGCACCCAGCCCCAGCCTTGTTGTAACATATATTTCTCTTATTGGATTTTCCAGAGGTTCTCTGGTTTAGTGCTTGGGTATTTTTGAGTAGTCTTTTGAGGTTTGTTTTTCCCTGCTGTTTTTACCACTTTGTGGAGTTTCTTTGTATTTTTGGAGGATATCCATTTTGTGCCTCTTGGCTTTATTTTTGGACGTGGTGGATTTATATTCTTTGCCTGAAGATCTTGTCCTTTTATTAAACCACCATCTCTAGTACTGCTGAGTCTGCCTCATCTTCTGGGTTCTGCCGACTATTAGTGACTGTTTCTCTCACCGGGTCCTGACAGCCTGATTCAGGCAGTCTCCTCTGAACAGTTGATGTTGAGATGTGTCTGTTACTTTATTGGGCTGCAATTTCTGAGGCTGGTAACTCTAAAGAACTTGTTCTCTGCAGCAGAGGTAACTCTGGGTCTTCCTTTCCTGTGGTGGTCCTCATGAGAGCCAGTTTCGTCATAGCGCTTGATGGTCTTTGAAGTTCTTGACATTTTCTGCATTGACTGACCTTCATGTCTTAAAGTAATGATGGGCTGTCATTTTTCTTTGCTTATTTAAGCTGTTTCTTTGCTTATTTGAGCATAATATGGATTTGATATTTTACCAAATAGAGCTATCTTCTGAATACAACCCTTACTTGGTCACAACACAACTGATTGCCTCAAACGCATTAAGAAGGAAAGAAATTCCACAAATAATACTTTTAACAAGGCGCACCTGTTAATTGAAATGCATTCCAGGTGACTACCTCATGAAACTGGTTGATAGAATGCCAAGAGTGTGCAAAGCTGGCATCAATGCAACGGGTGGCTACTGTTGAAGAATCTCAAATATAAAACATATTTTTATTTTAACACTTTTTCGGCTACTACATGATTCCATATGTGTTATTTCATAGTTTTGATATCTTCACTATTATTCTACAATGTAGAAAATAGTAAAAGAAAAACCCTTGAATGAGTGGGTCTGTCCAAACTTTTGACTGGTACTGTATTTGACTGTGATACGTGGTTGTCTCACTTAGCTATATTAAGATGAATGCACTTACACTTACTGTAAGTCACTCTGGATAAGAGCATCTGCTAAATTACTATAATGCCAAATGTAAATGTTTTACATACAGATCTCATATCAATGTATTGAATATTTTTTTTTGAATTTGTACAGTTATTTTTTTTATGTAGTTATGTACTACTTATTTTGTTAAGAGTGAGGCGGATATATAGAATTTTGCAAAAAAACATGATTATTTGTCTCTCTGAAAGGAAACCATCAAATGATTTTAAACAAATAAAATTGTGTCATTGAACAACCCATGCCACAATTAAATAGTAAAAAAACACACTATTCTCATTCAAAAAATGTTTTTTACAAATACAACTAATTTACCAACATTTCTGAAAATGGATATATAGCGATTAGGAATTAAACTCTTCAAATATGCTTTTAGATACCAGATGAAAGTCATTAATGTAAACTAAAATCAGTAATGGACCAAGGCTAGTTCCTTGAGAACCCCCAAAATTAAATTATGATGTTCTGATTTAGAGATTTAAGTTAAGTGATGACTATAACAATGGAAGTGATAATAATAAGGAAAATAACAATAATAGTAATATAGTGTAAAGAAAGGTTTTCTTCAAACAATCTGAAAGTTTTCAGGTCACACCTATTATCATTAGTAGAAACACAGTAGTAAATGTCATGATGAACTCGTAGTATGATGTGTCTCTGTTCCTCAGTCTATTCAGTGTGTCTTTCATCCACTCTGCAGTAAGAGTTAACAAAATTGACAAAATGTTGTATTTCATTTTGACCCGTTCATAACGCAGGTCAACCCAGATTAGAACAGTCTTATCCTTTTTTTGACCAACTCTACTTGCAAAGGAGCCTAACACACCACCCCTCTCTGTATAAAAAGTGGAATATCTGTCTCAGAGTCAGTTGAAGTAGAGAAGAGCTGGCAGCTGCCTCCTAGTAAAAATTGTGAACTTTTGTCCCCGTGTTGCTGATCTTCAACACATACTAAATACTAATACTAAAGCCATTATATATAGTCAACACATTATACTAAAGCCATTATAGTCAACACGTCTCATAAGTAGAATCTGAACTACAGAGAGAAGAACAAAGGACAGAGAGGAGAGAGAATAAATGAATAGAGCAGAAGATCTCTCCCTGTCAGGATATTTAAACCTCTAGAGGGCGATCTATGCAAAGTCTTTATCCCCTTCATCCCTTTATAATCAGACACAGCCCTGGCCTTCTCATTATAGGCAGTGTGGATTGATTTGGTAGCAAGCACTGCATATAACCTGACTATCACTGAAAAATGAGGACTGTCTGGAGTTTAGTACTCATGGTGGTGTTTGTAAAAAGTAAGTTACAATATTCTGTGTTCACTAGAATGAATGTTCCATCATTTCCAGTAATTTTTCAGAAGTAATTTGCTACAAATAGGTATATAGACATGTTTAAAGACATCACTGTTCATGTGTATGAATGTATGCATTCTAAAGTTTTGGGTATTTCATTTCCACAGGTGTTCAGGGTCAGACACTAACTGAGTCTGGACCAGTGGTTAAAAAGCCAGAAGAACCACACAAACTGACCTGTACAGCTTCTGGTTTAGACATGAATGGCTACTGGATGGCTTGGATCAGACAGGCTCCTGGGAAAGGACTAGAATTTATGGCAGCACATTATAACAGCATAAATATTGCCTACTCCCAGTCTGTTCAGGGTCGGTTCACCATCTCTAGAGATGACAGCAAACAGCAGGTATATCTCCAGATGAACAGCCTGAATACTGAAGACTCCGCTGTTTATTATTGTGCCAGAGACACAGTGACACAGGAGGCTGCAGCACCGTACAAAAACTGATCAACACTGATCCCAGAAAGAGAGGCAATGACGCACATCTTGTTGTTCAGACACACCCTCTATGAGAGAGCAGAAGGACTCAAAAGCAGTGGAGAAAACACTGATATCAATATTATCCTCATAAAATAATCCACACACATTATAACAGTGAAAATAACATTATTTACATGAACCAAAAGTCAATTTTACAGAATTTAGTTCATATTAGCTATTACATTTTGAGTATTTGTATCGGACAGAATTCAATTAACGTGATCAGCAAATAGAAATATACTCAAACTAAAAACAGTAATGGACCAATTATAGATCCCTGGGGAACTACACAATAGATCCCCAAGAGGGGATGAGCAGTAAGAGATACATATAATTCAATAATAATTGTATTGTCCCACATAGGCAAATATTCTTGTTTATTAGCTCTTCAGCACTGTATAAAAGATCAAACATGTCTAGTGTGAACATCGCTTATGGAATATCTGAAAAACAGATAGAAGAATGAAAGACAGGGGAGGGAGGGAACCAAGGAATAGAGCAGACAATATCTCTATATCAGTATCTGTTAAAACCTATAGAGGGCGGTCTATGCAAAGTCTCCCTACCTTCATCCCTTTATAATCAGACACTCAGCTCTGGAATTTTCATTATAGGCGGCTTGGACTGACATTACAACAAGTCCTGCACTAACCTGACTACTTGGGAGCACGTCCAACCGGCCTCACAACCGCAGACCACGTGTATGGCGTCGTGTGGGTGAATGGTTTGTTGATGTCAACGTTGTGAACAGAGTGCCCCATGGTGGCGTGGGGTTATAATATGGGCAGGCATAAGCTACGGACAACAAACTCAATTGCATTTTATCGATGAAAATGTTCATGCACAGAGATACCGTGACGAGATCCTAAGGCCCATTGTCGTGCCATTCATCCGCCTCAAGTTTCAGCATGATAATGCACAGCCCCATGTTTCAAGGATCTGTACACAAGTCCTGGAAGCAGAAAATGTCCCATTTCTTCCATGGCCTGCATACTCTTCAGACATGTCACCCAGTGAGCATGTTTTGGATGCTCCGGATCGACGTGTACGACAGCGTGTTCCAGTTCCAGCCTCCTCTTATTAATTTATTTCATTTGACTGATTTAATTATATGAAATGTGTCTCAGGAAAATCTTTGAAATTGTTGCATGTTGTGTTAATATTTTGGTTCAGTAGATGAGACTGATAGCAGACTTACACTGTTAACTAAAAAGAGTAATGGGCCAAGTATATACTGTAATATACTGTAAACAACGAGCAGAACAGAACCATTCAAAATGCAGGTCATAGCATCCCATAACAGATAATTGTATTATTATGATAAATTATTGTTCTACTAAACATGTCACTGTGCAACTAGTGATTTATTCACTGTACTTCTCCTTTAATCCTGAATCTTTGACTTCTATGCAAATACATTTCCCTCTCTGTATATAAGAGTCTGTCTCTCTTTCACTCAGTTAGAGTAAATAAGTATTGTTCCCATCAGTTCAGCTTCAACACAAACCATGTTCCCTGCATCTCTGCTGCTGCTGGCAGCTGCCTCCTGTGAGTTCCTTCAAGGTATTAGGAGTTTGAAAACCAAACATAATATTCTATGTTTTGAATAAATATTACAATTACATCATAATCAAACTGTATATTTTCATTTGCCTCCCCAGGTGTGTGCGGCATTGTTGACCCGGGACTCACCCAACCAAGCTCAATGGTTGTAAAACCTGGAGAGTCTTGGAGCATCAACTGTAAGGTCTCTGGGTATTCTATCAGTGATGATAGCTATACCACAGACTGGATTAGACATCCTGTAGGTAAAGCTATGGAATGGATCGGTGACTCAGATGGAAACTGCAAGGATTCTTTGAAAAGCAGGTTCAGCATCTCCAAAGATGGTTCCAACAACATCGTGACTTTAGAAGGGCAGAGAATTCAAACTGAAGACACAGCTATGTATTACTGTGTCAGATATAATGACACACAGTTGTGTGAGGCAAAGCATGACCTGTACAAAAACAACAAAGATGTCTGTCGCATGAAACCATCGTTCCCTAAGGATTACCCAGTTCACATTGTCACAGTCAAAATAGACACTCCCTGGGAATGAGATAAACTGTCTGAAAAGCTTTATACTGTACATAATTTACATAATTAATGTTTCTGCAATCATATTTTAGGCATGGATATCAGACATGTACATGTAATTTCACAGTTGTTTAATGTTTATAATAAGTTTAAAAGCAGATTTCTAAACTAAGTGAAAGTTTTTCTTTGTTATTTTAGTGATAGAAATGATGAACACCCAAATGCACCAAAGGGACTGGAGCGCCTAGTATTAAACAGAAATATTCATAATGATGCTGACTAAAAACAACTTTTAAAGGTTAAACCATTCATAATGATGCTGACTAAATAACAACTATTAAAGGTTAAACCATTCATAATGATGCTGACTAAATAACAGCTATTAAAGGTTAAACCATTCATAATGATGCTGACTAAATAACAGCTATTAAAGGTTAAACCATTCATAATGATGTTGACTAAATAACAGCTATTAAAACCTCTCTGGACCACCCATCTCGGATCCGGGAAAACTGTCATGAGAAACGCTGACTAGCATAGCCTAGCCTAGCGCCACAGGTATATAATATAATATCATGAAATCACAAGTCCAATAAAGCAAATGAAAGATAAACATCTTGTGAATCCAGCCAACATGTCCGATTTAAAATGTTTTACAGCGAAAACACAACATATATTTATGTTAGCTCACCACAATATCCCAAAAAACACAGCCATTTTTTCACAGCAAAGACGGCTTTCACAAACCCACAAATAGAGATAAAATGAATCACTAACCTTTGAACAACTTCATCAGATGACAGTCATAGGACATCATGTTATACAATACATTGATGTTGTGTTCGATTATGTGCATATTTATAGCCACAAATCGTGGTTTTACATTGGCGCCATGTTCAGAAATGGCTCCAAAATAGCCAGAATAATTATAGAGAGCAACGTGAAATACAGAAATACTCATCATAAAACTTTGATGAAAAATACATGTTGTACATATAATTAAAGATAAACATCTTGTGAATCCAGCCAACATGTCCGATTTTTTTTATGTTTTACAGCGAAAACACAACATATATTTATGTTAGCTCACCACAATATCACAAAAAATACAGCCATTTTTTCACAGCAAAGATAGCTTTCACAAAACCCACAAATAGAGATAAAATGAATCACTAACCTTTGAACAACTTCATCAGATGACAGTCATATGACATCATATTATACAATACATTTATGTTTTGTTCGATTATGTGCATATTTATAGCCACAAATCGTGTTTTTACATTGACGCCATGTTCAGAAATGGCTCCAAAATAGCGAAAGAAATTACAGATAGCCACGTGAAATACAGAAAGATACATGTTTAACATATAATAAAGATACACTGGTTCTTAATGCAACTGCTGTGTTAGATCTAAAAAATTACTTGAGTAAAAAGCACAGCATGCAATAATCTGAGACAGCGCTCAGCCATTCTCCACCATGTTGGAGTCAACAGAATTACGAAATTACATCATAAATATTCCCTTACCTTTGATGATCTTTCATCAGAATGCAGTGCCAGGAATCCTAGTTCCACAATAAATTGTTTTTTTGTTTTATAATGTCCATTACTTCTGTCGAATTAGCAACTTTGGCTAGCATGTGTAGTTCACGTTTCCATAGAACTTTACGCTAATGAACGAAAACTTCAAAAAGTGATATTACAAAACTAATAAACTGGTCAAACTCAGTTGAGAATCAATCTTCAGTATGTTTTTCTCATATATATCCAATAACGTCCCAGACGGAGCATTTCTTCATGTCTATATAACGCATTGCAGACAAAGAATGACATTCCCAGTGTGCGTGGCCAAGAACTGGCAATATGCCTGACCTGTCACTCCAAAGGCTCTCATTCGGTCCCACATCAGGCTAGACGCTTCATTCCACGTTCTACTGCCTGTTGACATCTAGTGGAAGGCGTATGAAGTGCATACAGATCCATAAATATAAGGCATTTGAATAGGCGTTGCCTTTCACAGCGACCCATTTCAGAATTTTCACTTCCTGTTTGGAAGTTTGCCTGCCATATGAGTTCTGTTTTACTCACAGATATAATTCAAACAGTTTTAGAAACTTCAGAGTGGTTTCTATCCAATAGTAATAATAATATGCATATCATATGATCTAGGACAGAGTGCGAGGCCATTTAATTTGGGCACCAATTCATCCAAAAGTGAAAATGTCCCCCTATCCCTAAGAAGTTTTAAAGATTAAACCATTCATAATGATACTTACTAAATAACAACTATAAAAAGGCTAACCTGTCTAGGATCAGCGTGGCGCTAGCGGCACACCCCCCCCCCCCCCACTGAAAAACCAGTGCCGCGAAATTCAAAAAAAATATTTTTTTTAAATATTTAACTTTCACACATTAAAGTCCAATACAGCTAATGAAGACACAGATCTTGTGAATCCAGTCAACATTTCCGATTTTTAAAATGTTTTACAGGGAAGACACAATATGTAAAGATGTACATCTATTACCTAAAAACACATTAGCATAATCCACCATCTTTTATTTGTCCACCAACACCAGTAGCCATCACCAATTCGGCTAAACTAAGATATTTATAGCCCCTAACCAACAAAAAAACTAATTAGATGACAGTCTGATAACATATTTATGGTATGGGATAGGTTTTGTTAGAAAAAAGTGCATATTTCAGGTATATGGCATAGTTTACAATTGCACCCACCATCACAAATGGACTAGAATAATTACAATGAGCAACGTGTTTACCTAACTACTAATCATCAAACATTTCGTAAAAATACACAGCATACACGAATCGAAAGACACAGATCCTGTGAATACAGACAATATTTCAGATTTTCTAAGTGTCTTACAGCGAAAACACAATAAATCGTTATATTAGCATAGCACATAGCACATAGCAGCCCAGCATTGATTCTAGCCAAAGTGGGCGATAACGTCAACATCGCCAAAAATATATTAATTTTTTCACTAACCTTCTCAGAATTCTTCAGATGACACTCCTGTAACATCATATTACACAATCCATATAGAGTTTGATCGAAAATGTTTATATTTAGCCACCAAAATCATGGTTAGACAATGTGAAATGTAGCTCAGCTGGTCAGAAAATGTCCTTGCGCCACTTAGACAGTGATCTACTCTTATACATAAATACTCATAAACGTGACTAAAAAATATAGGGTGGACAGGGATTGATAGACAATTTAATTCTTAATACAATTGCGTTATTACATTTTTTAATTTATCCTTACTTTTCAATACAGTTTGCGCCAAGCGAAGCTACGTCAAAAAACATGGCGTCCTAAGCCACTAAAATGTTTCGACAGAAACACGATTTATCATAATAAAAATGTCCTACCTTGAGCTGTACTTCCATCAGTATCTTGGGCAAAGGATCCTTTCTTGGGAGAAATCGTCTTTTGGTGGAAAGCTGTCCTCTTGCCATGTGGAAATGTCAACTGCGTTCGGGATGAACTGAAAAGCGTGCCCAACTTTTCACATCGTTGCAAAAATAAATGTCCCAAAATCGCACTAAACGGATATAAATTGCTATAAAACGCTTTAAATTAACTACCTTATGATGTTTTTAACTCCTATAACGAGTGAAAAGATGACCGGAGAAATATAACAGGCTAAACTAACGCTTGGAACAGGTGCGCGCCGGTGTCCACTTTGCTCATGACGCAGCTCCCAAAGAATGACTAGCTTCAGGGTTTTTTCATTTGTAGGGCCTGTGAACGTGCAATCGACCCCGTTGGAATCGTCATCACGTAAAGGCATCCAGGGGAAGACGTAAGAAGTGTCCGTATAGTCATAGCAACGACAGTGCCCTTTTAAATGACTTCAGAAGAGTGGCCAACATTTCTCAAATCTGACTCCATGTCAGGGAAATTGCTGTAGAATGGGCTCTGTTCCACTTAGAGACAAAATTTCAACTCCTATAGAAACTATAGACTGTTTTCTATCCAATAATAATAATAATATGCATATTGTACGATCAAGGATTTTGTGGGAAGCCGTTTAAAAAATTAGCCAAATTAGCATAAATAGTCTAAACAGCGCCCCCATCCCCAACAGGTTAAACCTCCCCAATTTTAGAATGTACTACTGGGAAGCACAGTGTAGGTTTCTGGCTCAGAGGTTTGACAAGGGTCCCTCTCCCTCATGGTTGAACATTGAAAAGATTGAGGTAAATGATGACACTGGGGCAGAATTGTTTTACAAATGGGACAGAAAATCTATAAAAACCCTCACAGACAACCCTTTAATCAATCATTTAATCAAAATTAGCCAAATTAGCATAAGTAGTCTAAACAGCGCCCCCATCCCCAACAGGTTAAACCATTCATAATGATGCTGACTAAATAACAACTATTACATGTTAAACCATTCATAATGATGTTGACTAATTAACAACTATTAAAGGTTAAACCATTCATAATGATACTGACTAAATAAAAACTATTAAATGTTAAACCATTCATAATGACGCTGACTAAATAACAACTATTAAATGTTAAACCATTCATAATGATACTGACTAAATAACAACTATTAAAGATTAAACAATTCATAATGACGCTGACTAAATAACAACTATTCAAGGTTTTTCTCAATAGGGGGTGCTGTTTACACTTTGAAGATTTTTCGTTCCCAGATTAAACTGCCTCGTACTCAATTCTTGCTCGTACAATATGCATATTAGTATTACTATTGGATAGAAAACACTCTCTAGTTTCTAAAACCGTTTGAATTATTTCTCTGAGTGAAACAGAACTCATTCTGCAGCTCACTTCCTGTCAAGAAGTGAGATTTCTGAAATTGAGGTCTCTGTTCCAGGGTCGGTTTATAAATTCCCTTATAAGCTATGGGGCTACATGCACTGCATACGCCTTCCCCTAGATGTCAGTAAGCGGTGAGACTTTGAATGGAGCGGATAGCACCATCTGAGGGAGTATAAAACCTCTTGGAACGGAAGTACCGACCTTTTCGATGAGGCGCCTGACGCAGGAGGGAAACCGGCATGGCGTCTTCAAAAGCTTTCGGTTTAGCAGTTCTATATCTCCGGCTCTGATTTAATTTGTTTTTTGTCTTAAAAACTTCATAAGGTAGTTAATTTAAACCGACTTATAGCAGTTTATAGCAGTTTATTGCAATTTTCTGGAGTTTCTTTGTCAGGCGTTATCACGAGTTGGGCACCTCTCCGGTACATCGGCGTTAGCAGCTAATTTTCACAGGAGTAGAGGACATCTTTCAACCAAAAGACGATTGTTCTGGACAAAGGACCACTTACCCAAGATTCTGATGGAAGATCATCCAAAAGTAAGAGCTATTTATGATGTTAATTCGTATATCTGTGGAAAGATGTAAAATTATTAGTCCGCCATTGATTTCGGCATGGTCTCGCTGTAACGCACGCTGAATGTCGAGTAACGTTAATTTTAAAAATCTAACACAGCGGTTGCATTAATAACTAATGTGTCTTTCATTTGCTGTCCAACCTGTATTTTTTTGTCAAGTTTACGATTAGTTATCGATTAGATTAGGTGCCTCTCCAAGATGGCGCCGGCCAGATTGCCTGAAATGTTGCTACTAATCACATTGTATAACCACGATTTGTGCTGCTAAATATGCACATTTTCGAACAAAACCTATATGCATTGTGTAATATGATGTTACAGGACTGTCATCTGATGAAGTATATCAAGGTTAGTCAAAAATTATATATCTTTTGCTGGATTGTTACGATCGCTAACCTTTGCTACTGGTAAACGGCTTGTGTTTCCGGCTATTGTGGTAAGCTAATATAATGCTAAATTGTGTTTTCGCTGTAAAACACTTAAAAAATCTGAAATATTGGCTGGATTCACAAGATGTTGGTCTTTCATTTGCTGTACGCTGTGTATTTTTCAGAAATGTTTTATGATGAGTATTTCGGTATTTGACGTTGGTCTCTATGATTATTCTGGTGCTTCGGCACTATTTCAGATTGCAGCTGCAATGTAGAACTGTGATTTATACCTGAAATATGCAAATTTTTCTAAAAAAAAAACATATGCTATACAATAAATATGTTATCAGACTGTCATCTGATGAAGTTGTTTCTTGGTTAGTGGCTATATATATCTTTATTTGGTCGAAATTGTGATAGCTACCTATGCAGGAAAAAATGGTGGGGAAAAAAAGTTGTGTCTTTTGCTATCGTGGTTAGCTAATAGATTTACATATTGTGTCTTCCCTGTAAAACATTTTAAAAATCAGAAATGATGGCTGGATTCACAAGATGTGTATCTTTCATCTGGTGTCTTGGACTTGTGATTTAATGATATTTAGATGCTAGTATTTACTTGTGACGCTATGCTAGGCTATGTTAGTCAGCTTTTTTACTGTGGGGGGTGCTCCCGGATCTGGGATTGGGACCAATTAGAAGTTAAACCATTCATAATGACGCTGACTAAATAACAACTATTCAAGGTTAAACCATTCATATTGACGCTGACTAAATAACAACTATTGAAGGTTGAACCATTCATAATGATGCTGACTAATTAACAACTATTAACTTCTTCTTAATAGGGGGCGCTGTTTTCACTTTGGGAAAAAATCTTGCCCAAATGAAACGGCCTCGTACTCTATTCTAGATCGTACAATATGCATATTATTATTACTATTGGATAGAAAACACTCTCAAGTTTCTAAAACTGTTTGAATTATATCTGTGAGTAAAACATAACTCATTTTGCAGCAAACTTCCATACAGGAAGTGAAAAATCTGAAAACGATGCTCTGTTCCAGGGCCTGCCTATTCAATTGCCTAATACTTATGGATATGCATGCACTGCATACGCCTTCCACTAGATGTCAACAGGCATTGGAAGGTGGAATGGGTTGTCTAGCTTGATCTGAGGTCGAACAAGAGCTCTTGGAGTGGCAGGTCTGGAAATTTCTTTGTCTTCTCTGGCGCACGAAGTACATCGACATTGGCTTCTGAAAAGCGTTCGGTATACATGGCGGATATCTCCGGCTCTGATTTTATTTGATACATGTGATAATAACTTCATAAAGTTGTTTTTTTCAAGTGAGTTGTATCAGTCTATTCAACGTTTATTGCGACTTTTGGAATTTTCCTTTCTTTGCGTCAGGAGAAGATGGGCATGTTCGCGCCACATGGCTAGCTAAGGTTGCTAATTCGACAGGAGAAAAGGACATTCTAAAACCAAACAACGATTTATTCTGGACCTAGGACTCCTTGTACAAGATTCTGATGGAAGCTCAGCAAAAGTAAGAACAATTTATGATGTTATTTCGTATTTCTGTGGAAAATGTTGAGTCCTATTATCTGCCGTTTTGGAGGGCGCTGTCTCGCTATAACGTAAGCTGTTTGTTATGGTAAAGTTATTTTAAAAAATCTAACACGGGGGTTGCATTAAGAACCAGTGTATCTTTCATTTGCTGTCCAACATGTATTTTTTAGTAAAGTTTATGATGAGTTCTTTGGTCAGATTAGGTGAGTGTCCAAACTAGCTTCGGACATTCTGATGAATCGATGCTACATATTCACAATGTATAACCACGGTTTGCAGCTCTAAATATGCACATTTTCGAACAAAACATAAGTGTATTGTATAACCTGATGTTATAAGACTGTCATCTGATGAGGTTGGTCAAGGTTAGTGATTAATTTTATATCTTTTGCTGGTTTTTGCGATCGCTACCTTTTGCTGCTAATAAATGCATTTGTGTGTTTGGCTATTGTGGTAAGCTAATATAATGCTATATTGTGTTTTCGCTGTAAAACACTTCAAAAATCGGAAATATTGGCTGGATTCACAAGATGTTTATCTTTCATTTGCTGTACACCATGTATTTTTCATAAATGTTTTATGATGAGTATTTAGGTATTTCACGTTGCTCTCTGTAATTATTCTGGCTGCTTTGGTGCTGTTTTTGATGGTAGCTACAATGTAAAACTATGATTTATACCTCAAATATGCACATTTTCGAACAAAACATAAATTTATTGTATAACATGTTATAAGACTGTCATCTGATGAAGTTGTTTCTTGGTTAGTGACTAATTATATCTCTATTTGGTCGGTTTTGTGATAGCTACCTATGCGGTAGAAAAATTGTGAAAATATGCGGTTGAGTCTTTTGCTATTGTGGTTAGCTAATAGAAATACATATTGTGTTTTCGCTGTAAAACATTTTAAAAATCAGAAATGATGGCTGGATTCACAAGATGTTTATCTTTCATTTGCTGTATTGGACTTGTGATTTCATGAAAATTATATTATATGATATCCCTGTCGCGTTAGGCTAGGCTATGCTAGTCAGCTTTTTTGATGAGGAGGATCCCGGATCTGGGAGAGAGAAGCGGTAGAGGCTTCAGCCCAAATAAATGATTCACAGAGTAACAGACACATCAACATCAACTGTTCACAGGACACTGAGTGAATCAGGCCTTCATGGTCAAATTTCTGAAAAGAAACCACTACTAAAGGACACCAATAAGAGACTTGCTTGAGCCAAGAAACATGAGCAAATTACATTATACCGGTGGAAATCTGTACTTTGGTCTGATGACTTGAAATTTGAGATTTTGTTCCAACTGCGAGATGCAGAGTAGGTGAACGGATGTGGTTCCCATTGTGAAGCATGGAGGAGGAGGTGTGATGGTGTGGGGGTGCTTTGCGGGTGACACTGTCAGTGATATATTTAGAATTCAAGGCACACTTAACCAGCATGGCTACCACAATATTGCGCAGCGATACGCCATCCCATCTGGTTTGCGCTTTGTCTGACTAGCATTTGTTTTTCAACAGGACAATGACCCAACACACCTCCAGGCTGTGTAAGGGCTATTTGACCAGGAGGGAGAGTGATGGAGTGCTACACAGATGACCTGGCCTCCACAATCACCCGACCTCAACCCAATTGAGATGGTTTGGGATAAGTTGGACCGCAGAGTGAAGTAAAAGCAGACAACAAGTGCTCAGCATATGTGGGAACTCCTTCAAGACTGTTGTAAAAGCATTCCAGGTGAAGCTGGTTAAGAGAATTCCAAGAGTGTGCAAAGCTGTCATCAAGGCAAATGGGTGCTTTTTTGGTTACTACATGATTCCATATATGTTATTTCATAGTTGTTGATGTCTTCACTATTATTGTGCAACGTAGAAAATAGTACAAATAAAGAAAAACCCTTGAATGAGTAGGTGTGTCCCAAACGTTTGACTGGTATTGTACACGAAAAGTACATCTCGTAATATATGAAAATATTTAAAAAATTCTCGCTTGAGTAGGTATAATGGAATACCGTCACTACTAAAATGTATTAAAATGTTATTCACAAATATATATCATGGGATTATTCAGAGTTTTTTCACAACTATGCCACTGGGCACAGATGTCAGTTCAATGTCTAGTTTTGATTTCCATTTGGATGAGTTATCAATTCATCATGACATCAACAACAACTGTCACCATGTTTTTGGATTTAGGTTAATAAAATCCTTTACATTGATGACTTTTTGCAAATTCAATCAGTTTTCCACATTGATTCAACATAATCACATAGATTGGATGTTTAAATGACGTGGAAACAACATACAGTACATGTGTCTTATACCATTTTAAAGGTCATCTTCAATCCCACCAAGGTGTCCAATTTCAAATATGCTTTTCAGCGAAAGCACCACAAACGATTATGTTAGGTCACCACCAAACCACAGAATAAGCACAGTCATTTTTCCAGCCAAAGATTGCAGTCACAAAAAGCAGAAATAGAGATGAAATTAATCACTAACCTTTGATGATCTTCATCAGATGACACTCATAGGACTTCATGTTACAAAATACATGTATGTTTTGTTTGATAAAGTTCATATTTATACCAAAGAATCTGAGTTTACATTGGCGTGTTACGTTCACTAGTTCAAAAATCATCCAGTGATAGTGCATAGCCACATCTATTCAACAGAAATACTCATCATAAATGTAGATGATAATACAAGTTATACACATGGAATTATAGATATAGCTCTTCCTAATTTCTCTAGGGTAGGGAGCAGCATTCTGAA
Source organism: Salvelinus fontinalis (assembly GCF_029448725.1). Taxonomy (NCBI): domain Eukaryota; kingdom Metazoa; phylum Chordata; class Actinopteri; order Salmoniformes; family Salmonidae; genus Salvelinus; species Salvelinus fontinalis. Next base: position 178,941 of record NW_026600337.1, on the reverse strand, counting down.
TTTTGGATGAAATGCATGCCCAAATTAAACTGCCTGCATCTCGGGCCCAGAGTATATGATATGCATATAACTGGTATATTTGGATAGAAAACACTCTAAAGTTTCCAAAACGGTTAAAATAGTGTCTGTGAGTATAACAGAACTGATTTGGCAGGCGAAAACCTGAGAAAAATCCATTCAGGAAGTGTTGAATAGTTTTCTATTCAATGCCAATACAGTATCCATTGACTTAGGACTCAAAATGCAGTTTCTATGCCTTCCACTAGATGTCAACAGTCTTCAGAAAAAGTTTCAGGCTTGTATTCTGAAAAATGAAGAAGTAAGAGCAGTCTGAATGAGTGGACCCTGCCGTGTCACAGAGCTTTTTCCTGCGCAAGAACGAGAGAGTGCGTTTCTTGTTTACATTTTATATTGACGACGTTATTGTCTGGTTGAAATATTATTGATTATTTAGGCTAAAAACAACCTGAGGTTTGAATATAAACATCGTTTGACATGTTTCTATGAACTTTACGGATACAATTTGGATTTTTTTGTCTTTCCGCTTTTACTTTGTTTGAGCCTGTGGATTACTGAAGAAAATGCGCAAACAAAACAAAGGTTTTTGGGTATAAAGAGACTTTATCGAACAAAAATAACATTTATTGACTAAATGAATGTCTGCTGAATGCAACCATATGTAGATCATCAAAGGTAAGGGATTAATTTTATCTCTATTTCTAAATTGTGTAACTGTTCTATCTGGCTGGCTACTGTTTGTAATGATTTGTCTAGTGGGCTATATTCTCATAATCGTAATGTATGCTTTCGCCGTAAAGTAAAGCATTTAAAAAATCTGACACCGTGGTTGGATTCACTAGCAGTTATTCTTTAAACCTATGTAAAATATGTTTTGTTTTCTGAATTTTTATAATGAGTATTTCTGTATTTTAATTTGGCGTCCAGCAGTTTCACTGGCTGCTGTAGAGGTGGGACGCTACCATCTCACGTGCCCAAGATAGGTTAATGCAACCGCTGTGTCAGATTTCAAAAAAACTTTACGGAAAAAGCACACCATGCAATAATCTGAATTTCCGTTATTTATGTCCAATTAGCTACTTGGTTAGCGCGTTTGGTAAACAATTCCAAAGTCACAAAGCGCGTTCACTAAAACGTGACGAAATGTCCAAAAGTTCCGTAACAGTCAGTAGAAACATGTCAAACGATGTATTGAATCAATCTTTAGAATGTTGTTCACTTCACTGCGCTACGGATACCGAATACGGGTTCATTTTCCTAAACAACCGCTGAATTGCAGGGGGCCAAATTAAAAAATATTACTAAAAATATTTATAATCATTCAATCACAAGTGAAATATACCAAAACACAGCTTAGCTTGTTGTTAATCCACCTATCGTGTCAGATTTTGAAGATATATTTTACAGCGAAAGAAATCCAAGCTTTTGTGAGTGTAGCTTTCAACGCTTCAACAGCTAACCCAAATTAGCATGGTCACGAAAGTCAGAAAAGCAATAAAATTAATCGCTTACCTTAGATAATCTTCGGACGTTTCCACCTACGAGACTCCCAGTTACACAACAAATCTTCTTTTTGTTCGATAAATATTACTTTTATCACAAAAAAACGCCATTTGGGTTGCGCGTTATGATGAGAAAACTACAGCCTCGTTCCGGTCCTGAAAGGAAGATGAAAATTTCCAAACGTATCAGATTAAAAAATATTACAAAAAATATTTATAATCATGCAATCACAAGTGAAATATACCAAAACACGGCTTAGTTTGTTGTTAATCCACCTATCGTGTCAGATTTTGAAAATATATTTTACAGTGAAAGAAATCCAAGCTTTTGTGAGTGTAGCTTTTAATGCTACAACAGCTTAGCCTTATATTAGCTTGGTTACGAAAGTAAGAAAAACAATAAAATGTATTGCTTACCTTTGATAATCTTCGGGTGTTTCCACTCACGAGACTCCCAGTTACACAACAAATCTTCTTTTTTGTTCGATAAATATTACTTTTATCACAAAAAAAACGGCATTTGGGTTGCGCATTATTTTGAGAAAACAAAAGCCGTGTTCCGTTCGACAAATCCCAAAAAGTATCCGAAATGTTCGTAGAAACATTTCAAATGTTTTTTATAATCAATCCTCAGGCTGTCTTTAACATACATCTTGAATAACGTTCCAACCAGAGAATTACATTGACTTCAGATGAGCCGTGGAACGGAGGTCCTCCTCATGTGAAAGCGCATGGTGAAAGCATGGTCACCTCATGGCAGTGGTGACTAATTCTCCTCTCATCCGGCCCCCCTTCACAGTAGAGTCATCAGACAAAGTTCAACAGACTGTTGACAACTATTGGAAGCCGTAGGAAGTGAAAACTCATCCATATCTTGCTGGGATTTCAATGGGAGCTTGGTTGAAAATCCACCAGCCTCAGAATTTCCACTTCCTGTTTGGATTTTTTCTCAGGATTTTGCCTTCCATATGAGTTCTGTTATACTCACAGACATAATTCAAACAGTTTTATAAACTTCCGAGTGTTTTCTATCCAATACTAATAATACTATGTATATATTAGCAACTATGACTGAGGAGCAGGCTGTTTACTCTGGGCACCTCTGTGCACCTTTCATCCAAGCTACTCAATAATGCCCCTGCAGCCATAAGAAGTATAGGACAATACAGTGCCACTGACACGGCCCGCTATCAAACCTCTTTCATGCCGTCCCTAGGAGGGGTGCGTCACTTGAGTGGGTTGAGTCACTGACGTGATCTTCCTATCTGGGTTGGCGCCCCCCCCCCTTGGGTTGTGCCGTGGCGGAGATCTTTGTGGGCTATACTCGGCCTTGTCTCAGGATGGTAAGTTAAGTAAGTTGGTGGTGTGGGGGCTGTGCTTTGGCAAAGTGGGTTGAGTTATATCCTTCCTGTTTGGCCCTGTCCGGGTGTATCATCGGATGGGGCCACAGTGTCTCCTGACCCTCCTGTCTCAGCCTCCAGTAGTTATGCTGCAGTAGTTTGTGTCGGCGGGCTAGGGTCAGTTTGTTATATCTGGAGTACTTCTCCTGTCTTATCCGGTGTCCTGTGTGAATTCAAGTATGCTCTCTCTAATTCACTCTTTCTTTCTCTCTCTCGGAGGACATGAGCCCTAGGACCATGCCTCAGGACTACCTGGCATGATGACTCCTTGCTGTCCCCAGTCCACCTGGCCTTGCTGCTGCTCCAGTTTCAACTGTTCTGCCTGCGGCTATGGAACCCTGACCTGTTCACCGGACGTGCTACTTTTGGTCAAAATGTATGAAAAGTAACTATTAATACATCCATTCCATAGTCTAAGGATTTATGTTTGATAGTCCATTCTGTTCCACACTGGCCCTGCTCTCCTTTTCTCAGTGGTGTCTGTTTCTCTCACACACATCATCCCTCTTTCTTCCCCTCTGTGACCCACACAGCTGTGTGGCACCACGCTTTGTGAACTCCAGTCTGTCACCTGGGTGTTTCAGGGTCCCAGTTTAGCATCTCTGATGATTCAGATAGACAGTTAAAGTAGTTAAATAGCCCAGGGACTGCAGGGACTGTCCCCATACACTTTCATGATCTAATTCTCACTACCTTGTTTCAGCTGAGGAGAAACTGTCTTTTACATAAGCCATCTGGTGTCTGGTAACCATACAATGTTTCAACCACATGGACACGATTTGACTTTGATTTGATTAAATGGTGAGATGGATCAAAGAATCAGACAATTGAATCACAATTTCATTTATATGATAGACCTTGTTAACAGTTGTATTAATTCTATTATTTAATATTTTCAGTCATTCAATGCTACTCACACATACTTTTATTGACAGATCATATTCATAGTTTGTGTTTGTAATAAATATAACACACTTTTCAAGAATTGCATTGAACAATGAGCCCTTATCTAAAGTAATAAATTGCTCTATATGGTTTCTCATATCTGTCCTGGGCACTTCCCCCTAAGTACTTTAGTATGTATTGATTCTAATTATTTATAGGGAAGAGAGTTTAAGAATGTGTTTTTATCAGGTGTGTCTATCAAAATGAGTGTTGGGCGTCGTAGTTCAAAGCTACTCAAGCATGACTTCTAACCCAGGATGCACCTGCACTCTGATAAATCAATTTCCCTGATATAGCATTGATTAACCCTAAAAAATGACCAACATATAATTGTAAAAGTGCAGTAACTTTTTAATCACTGCACCTCCATAAGAATATCATGTTCATGTTGCTGTCCAAATCAACTTTTGTATTTATCTGAACTTGCACATTATTTCCCCTTGATTCCAGCATAACATTTAGTTTGGTATAACAAGGGTTAAATTAAGCTGTCTACCTATCAGCCCTCGGATGACCCCCCTGCAGAGGGAATGGTTGTGTTATCCTGCTCAGATGTTGCATGCATCAACCAATGGTTGGGTGCCACGTCATTGACTGTGTCATTGACTGACAGATGGTCATTGAGATCCTATTAAAGTACTAATTCCTAATTCTATGCAGATTGCTATAACATACAATGTGGTTAGCTGATAGGTGAAATACCTATCCAGGCGTGGTAAGATTTGGCAGGCTTCACCAACGCACAGGCTATTGCGTCAGACCAAACAACGGCATTTACCTGTGACTGTGTTCAGAACATAACACGGCTTCTTGTGCCTTATTGCTTAATTACATAATCTACACTGAGTGCACAAAACATTAAGAACACCTTCCTAATGTTGAGTTGCACCCCTCCAATTGCCCTCAGAACAGCCTCAATCCGTTTGTGCATGGACTCTACAAGGTGTCTACAAGGTGTCTCTGTTTTTTCTGTTTTTTCTTGGTCAGGTCATGTGATCAAGGACAACACCTGACCCAACTGATGAGCCATAACTTGACCTCTGATCTTAGAGTCATCAGTCCCTCCTCCATGACATCATGATGTAAATCCAGATCCCTCAGAGTTCATATATACTTATGTTCTGCTGCTGTCTTGTTGTCTTGTGTGGAACAGCTGAGTTCATATCTCCACCCTCAGTATGACAGGAAAACTCTACCTTCTGCTGCTCTCTCTCTGTCTGCCATGTGAGTTCTGCTTGGATTTACTCATCAACTGTTGTTAGTGAAAATATTTTTTGTAAACTCTCTTCTGATTTCCTTAAATGTTCTGGGTCCTTCCTTTTTCTCCAACACATTTTTCCTATATCTTTCTCTCTCTCCATCAGGTTTAAATGGCCAGAGTCTGGAGTCCTTTCCCTCCAGTCCAGTCCTGAAAAAGCCTGGAGAAACTCTCAGTCTCTCCTGTAAGATATCTGGATACACTGTTGACAGCCACCACACACACTGGATACGACAACCAGCAGGAAAATCCCTGGAGTGGATGGGTTTTTCTGGATTAGGCCTAGGTTACCATGCTAAAAGGTTTGAAGGACGTATGGAAACCACTAAAGATACAAGCAACAGCATGTTGACTTTGAAGCTGTCTGGTCTGAGAGTAGAGGACTCTGCTGTGTATTACTGTGCAAGAGAGACACAGTGGTGTGAGTGAGTGGAGGATCTGTACAAAAACCCCTCAGAGAATCTAACTGGCTGCAGAGTCAACAGAGAGCAGTAGAGCATCAGTACAGCAGAGTAACATCTACTGAAAGGCTTAACCACAACATGCCCCTGAGAGCCTAAACAACTGTCAACACAACTACATGTACATGAACACAATGTACACCAGAGGAGGCTGGTGGGATGAGCTATTGGAAGACAGGCTCATTGTATTGGATGGAGTGGAATCTATTTAAATGGAACGGTGTCAAGCACATCAATCAAACATCAGTTTTTAAGGTCTCTGTACTGGCTGCCTGTATGTTTTAGAATTCTATTGGTTTTTAAATCAATCCACGATTGTGCACCACGATACATTACAGATATGCTTTTAAGTTATGTAACAAGTAGGTCTTCTGGAACTGGCCTTTTAACTATCCAAAGCCTAGGACCAGGAGGCATGGAGAGGCAGCCTTTAGTTACTATGCCCACAGCCTGGAATAGCCTGGCAGAGAACCTGAGGGGTCCGAAACTGTGGACATATTTTAAAGGGATCTTATTAAAACACACCTTTTCAGCATTGCTTTTCCTTAGGGTTATTTTTAGTCATTCAGTTTTATTATTATTATTTGAATTTGTTTTTTTCCTGTGAAGCAAATTGCATTGCATTCGATGTCTGAAATGTGCTGTATAAATGAAGCTTGATTTGATTTGATCATGTGGAAACCACATGTTTGACTCTGTTCCATTTACTCCATTCCATGACTTTTTCCTGACCTTGTGACCTTAGCAGGAAAACCTTTATAGACTCAAATAAGGGGCTCAGAGTTATTTCTGCCCAGATCATGTGATCAGAGAATACTGACCCTGTATCATAGATGTATAGAGATCTTTACTTGGAAATAACCTGTTTTAGCATTGACATTGCCATTAAGCACACTATGTTTGTCTATTGTTGTGACTTAGATGAAGATCAGTTCAAATTTGATCACCAATTTATGCAGAAATCCATGCAGTTCCAAAGGGTTCACATACTTTTTCTTGCCAATATAAATTGAGAAACCACAACCTGAAACAGGCCCTACCTATGTATCGAGCAGGACCGAGCACGCCCCCATTCTCATCGACGGGGCTGTAGTGGAGCAGGTTAAGAGCTTCAAGTTCCTTGGCGTCCACATCACCAACAAACTAACATGGTCCAAGCACACCAAGACAGTCATGAAGAGGGCACGACAAAACCTATTCCCCCTCAGGAGACTAAAAAAGATTTGGCATGGGTCCTCAGATCCTCCAAATGTTTTACAGCTGCACCATCGAGAGCATTCTGACTGGTTGCATCACTGCCTGGTATGGCAACTGCTTGGCCTCCGCCCGCAAGGCACTACAGAGGGTAATGCGTATGGCCCAGTACATCACCGGGGCCAAGCTTCCTGCCATCCAGGACCTCTATACCAGGCAGTGTCAGAGGAAGGCCCTACAAATTGTCAATGACTCCAGCCACCCTAGTCATAGACTGTTCTCTCTTCTACCGCACGGCAAGTGGTACCGGAGCGCCAAGCTAATCAAATGGCTTCCCAGGCTATTTGCATTGCCCCCCCCCCCTCTTCTACACTGCTGCTACTCTCTGTTATTATATATGCATTGTCACTTTAATAACTCTACCTACATTACCTCAATTACCTCGACACAGATGCCCCTGAACATTGACTCTGTACCGGTACCCCCTGTATATAGGCCCGTAATTGTTATTTACTGCGGCTCTTTAATTATTTGTTATTCTTATCTCTTACTTTTTTTTTTTCTTAAAACTGCATTGTTGGTTAAGGGCTTGTAAGTAAGCATTTCACTGTAAGGTCTACACTTGTTGTATTCGGCGCAAGTGACAAATAAAAATGTATTTGATTTGATATCACAGGATAAAATCACATTCAGATATAATGGAATACTGTCTATTATAAATCTTAATAAAATTGTTGTTCACCAAAATTAATATTGAGGAATTCAGATGGTTTCATTCTGACATACTTTGATGACAAAGGAACAAGTTGTACAAATACTCTGTCATAAGTAATATGTCAAATCTCATTTTAAGTTGTCCAGGGTCGATGTTGTTATATTCCATAACAGAGCATCTCAAGATGACCTAATACCAGGTGAACTGTAAGTATTTATCAAAGCCTCTTGTGATTGGTCCTTCCAGTGAGGAGGAGCTAATGCATAACTCTCCAGTCTTCTTGATTAATGTCTGTGTTGAAGGCTGTTTCTGCAGAGGACTGTCTCCACTACATTTAGAGAACTAAACAGATCACCATGTTTCCTACCACAGGAATATTCTTACTGACAGTCTATCTAACAGGTGAGGATATTAACACAGGTGTGAGTGTTGACGAGGAAAAGGCTGGAGATCACTCTGTCATGCTGATTGAGTTCAAATATCAGACTGGAAGCTTCAAAAGGAGGGTGGTGCTTGGAATCATTGTTCTTCCTCTGTCAACCATGGTTACCTGCAAGGAAACACGTGCCATCACCATTGCTTTGCACCAAAAGTGCTTCACCGGCAAGGATATTGCTGCCAGTAAGATTGCACCTAAATCAACCATTTATCGGATCATCAAGAACATCAAGGAGAGCAGTTCAATTGTTGTGAAGAAGGCTTCAGGGCACCCAAGAAAGTCCAGCAAGCGCCAGGACCGTCTCCTAAAGTTTATACAGCTGCGGGATCGAGGCAACACCAGTACAGAGCATTGCTCAAGAATGGCAGCAGGGACGTTTGAGTGCATCTGCACGCACAGTGAGGCGAAGACTTTTGGAGGATGGCCTGGTGTCAAGAACAGGCAGCAAAGAAGCGACTTCTCTCCAGGAAAAACATCAGGGACAGACTGATATTCTGCAAAAGGTACAGGGATTGGACTGAAGCGGAAAGCGTTGGTATGTCAGAAAGCGTTGGTATGTACTGTGTTAGTTGTTGCTGGGAGCAGTTGATATGTTCTGTGTGAGATTGTTGCTCAGCTAGAGCTTATTTGATGTCCTTTGTTTGAATAATTGTTTGATATTCTGTTTCATTTGATGTCCTTTGTTTATTAGTTTGTTTGATATTCTGTTTCATTTGTTCCCAGGGGGGAAGGGGAAGGCACATAGGGAGTGCTTAGGCAAGAGGCCCGCGGGCATACATATACCCGTAGTATATTCACTGTCTATGCACACTAGGTAAGACCTGGGCGGACCACCCCCTGTATTTTGGTTAGGGCACCAGTTGGTGCTAAGTTAGGTAAGTAGTGGGTAGGCAGGTTAGATAGGAGAGGGGGGGGGGGGGTTTGACATTTACTTTCTTTGCTTTGGTTCCGTCCAGCCCCTTTTCCCCATATTACCGTGTAAGGAAATAAATCCTAGTAAGTGGTCAATTCTGCCTTTTTGTCATCCTTACTCGCACCTACAGTCCATATCTCTTTCGCTTCACGGAGAGTTGAGTTGTAGCAAGGTGTTGCGTTCCCTCTTCACAGAGGCGTGCTTAACAGGTACCAACACATCCTCCGAGAGCAACTTCTCCGAACCATCCAGGAACAGTTTGGTGATGAACAATGCCTTTTCCAGCATGATGGAGCACCTTGCCATAAGGCAAAAGTGATAACTAAGTGGCTCGGGGAACAAAACATAGATATTTTCGGTCCATGGTCAGGAAACTCTCCAGACCTTAATCCCATTGAGAACTTGTGGTCAATCTTCAAGAGGCAGGTGGACAAACAAAAACCCACAAGCTCCAAGCATTGATTATGCAAGAATGGGCTGCCATCAGTCAGGATGTGACCCAGAAGTTAATTGACAGCATGCCAGGGCGGATTGCAGAGGTCCTGAAAAAGAAGGGTCAACACTGCAAATATTGACTCTTTGCATCAACTCCATGTAATTGTCAATAAAAGCCTCTGACACTCATGTAATGCTTTTAATTATACCACTAGAGCAATGGGGAGAAACATTTAACACCATAGAGATGCAAATGTATTTCGATTCACATAGACCTAAGGTCTCCTCCCATTTCAATAGTCTGATATAACTGCCCTCCACAGATCTCCCTCAGTCACGACGGCCACTCAGTCTCTTCCCTTGCTTCTAGAATCTTAGAACTTTTCCACAATGAGAGTTCTAGAATGTGTGTTCCTCCTGGCTCTCATCTCAGGTGAGTTAACTGGAGTTATTTCATTCTAGTGTAGGAGACAGGAAAGGGGCTGTGCAACTTGGCTGGAGGGTCACAGTAATCTAAACTCTTTCTGTTTTTCAGCTGTTCAGGGACAGTCACTCACCTCGTCTGAGTCAGTGGTGAAGAACCCTGAGAGTCAGTAACACTGTACTGTACTGTGTCTGGATTCTCCATGGGTAGCTACTACATGCACTGGATCCGTCAGAAACCAGGGAAAGGACTGGAGTGGATTGGCCGCATTGACACTGGCACTGGTACTATATTTGCCCAGTCTCTACAGGGCCAGTTCACCATCACCAAAGACAACTCCAAAAACCAGCTGTACTTAGAGGTGAAAAGCCTGAAGACTGAAGACTCTGCTGTTTATTATTGTGCCAGTGACACAGGATCCTGCAGCGCCGTACAAAAACTGGTCAACACTGAACCTAGTATGAGAGGCAATGAGGCGCATCGGTTTTTTAAACACACACACTGCAACAGTAGTGGAAACACTGTCCACTGATATCAATGTTATCCACATAAAACATCCACACACATTATGAACAGTGAAAGTGAAAACATACTATTTACATTAACACAGAAGTACATTTTATGCAACTCAGACTTCATCTTAGCTATTCTGTTTTGAACATCTTTATCGGACAGTTTTATATTAATGTGATCATGAAACAGAAATAAACTAAAACAGTAACCAATTATAGATCCTTGAGAAACTCCACAATAGACTTCCAAGAGGGGATACTAATTGTATTGTCCCACATAGGCACATTTTCTTGTTTCTGTGATGTTCTTGATTGTATAAAATAAAAATTCTAGTCTGAACATCCCATATGAATAATCAGAAAATAACAGAGAGAAGAATGCTGCGAATTTTCATGCCAAACCGTAGTGTATTAAAGGTTTAAAAAGGCTTCTGAAGTTTTTCATTTCCACTTCAAAATGTCAGAATTGATTTAAATGTCCATTAATGTCACCGGGAACAGCTCTCCATACTCGTCCTGAGGAGCGTGCTAGCCGTCTGGTTAAGACAGTGCCTACAGCACGCACAAAGCCTCCTGTGCGTCTCCAGAGTCCTGTGCGTCCTGTTACTGCTCCTCGCACTAGCCCTGTGGTGTGTGTTCCCAGCCCAGTACCACCAGTGCTGACACCACGCACCAGGCTTCCAGTGCGTCTCCAGAGCCCTGTTCCTCCTCCACGCACTCTCCCTGTGGTGCGTGTCTCCAGCCCAGTGCCTCCAGTCCCGGCACCAAGCATCAAGCCTCCTGTGCGTCTCCAGAGCCCTGTACGCACTGATCTTTCTCCCCGCACTCGTCCTGAGGTGCGTGCCCTCAGCCCGGTACCACCAGTTCCGGTACCACGCACCAGTCCTATAGTGCGCCTTGAGAACTCAGTGTGCCCTGTCCCTGCTCCCCGCACTAGCCTTGAGGTGCGTGTCTCCAGTCCGGTACCACCAGTTCCGGTACCACGCACCAAGCCTCATGTGCGTCTCCAGAGCCCTGTACGCACTGTTCCTTCTCCCCGTACTCGCCCTGTTGTGCGTGCCCTCAGCCCGGTACCACCAGTGCCGGTACCACACATCAGGCCTATAGTACGCCTTGAGAGTCCAGTGTGCCCTGTTGTTGTTCCCCGCACTAGCCTGAAGGTGCGTGTCCTTAGCCCGGTACCTCCAGTTCCGGCACCACGCACCAGGCCTACAGTGCGTCTCAGCCGGCCAGAGTCTGCCGTCTGCCCAACGGCGCCTGAACTGCCCGTCTGCCAAGCGGCGCCTGAACTGCCCGTCTGCCAAGCGGCGCCTGAACTGCCCGTCTGCCAAGCGGCGCCTGAACTGCACGTCTGCCAAGCGGCGCCTGAACTGCCCGTCTGCCAAGCGGCGCCTGAACTGCCCGTCTGCCTAGCGGCGCCTGAACTGCCCGTCTGCCCAACGGCGCCTGAACTGCCCGTCTGCCCAACGCCGTCTGAACTGTCCGTCTGCCAAGCGCCGCATGAACTGCCCGTCTGTAATGATTCTGCAAAGCCGCCCGTCTGCCATGAGCCTACAGAGCCTTCCGCCAGACCGGATCAGCCAGAGCCTTCCGCCAGACCCGGATCAGCCAGAGCCTTCCGCCAGACCGGATCAGCCAGAGCCTTCCGCCAGACCGGATCAGCCAGAGCCTTCCGCCAGACCGGATCAGCCAGAGCCTTCCGCCAGACCGGATCAGCCAGAGCCTTCCGCCAGAACGGATAAGCCAGAGCCTTCCGCCAGACCGGATCAGCCAGAGCCTTCCGCCAGACCGGGTCCGCCAGAGCCTTGCGCCAGACCGGATCAGCCAGAGCCTTCCGCCAGACCGTATCAGCCAGAGCCTTCCGCCAGACCGGATAAGCCAGAGCCTTCCGCCAGACCGGATCAGCCAGAGCCTTCCGCCAGACCGGATAAGCCAGAGCCTTCCGCCAGACCGGATCAGCCAGAGCCTTCCGCCAGACCGGGTCAGCCAGAGCCTTCCGCCAGACCGGATCAGCCAGAGCCTTCCGCCAGACCGGATCAGCCAGAGCCTTCCGCCAGACCGGATCAGCCAGAGCCTTCCGCCAGACCGGATCAGCCAGAGCCTTCCGCCAGAACGGATCAGCCAGAGCCGTCAGCGAGCCAAGACCAGCCAGAGCCGTCAGCGAGCCATGACCAGCCAGAGCCGTCAGTGAGCCATGACCAGCCAGAGCCGTCAGCGAGCCATGACCAGCCAGAGCCGTCAGCGAGCCATGACCAGCCAGAGCCGTCAGCGAGCCATGACCAGCCAGAGCCGTCAGCGAGCCATGACCAGCCAGAGCCGTCAGCGAGCCATGACCAGCCAGAGCCGTCAGCGAGCCAGGATCCGCCAGAGCCGTCATCCAGCCAGGATCCGCCAGAGCCGTCATCCAGCCAGGATCCGCCAGCCAGCCAGGATCCGCCAGCCAGCCTGGTGCTGCCCCTTATCCTGGTGCTGCCCCTTATCCTGGTGCTGCCCCTTATCCTGGTGCTGCCCCTTAGTCCGGTGCTGCCCCTTAGTCCGGTGCTGCCCCTTAGTCCGGTGCTGCCCCTTAGTCCGGTGGGGTTAATTTGGAGGGTGGCCATTTGGAGGAGGCTACGTAAGCGGGTAGTGACTATGGTGGGGTGGGGACCACGACCAGTGCCGGAGCCGCCGCCGTGGACGGACGCCCACCCAGACCCTCCCCTAGACTATGTGCTGGTGCGCCCGGAGTTCGCACCTTAAGGGGGGGTTATGTCACGCCCTGGCCTTAGTATTCTTTGTTTTCTTCATTACTTTAGTTAGGTCAGGGTGTGACATGGGGAATGTATGTGTTTTTTGTAGTTTCTAGGGTGGTTGTAAGGTTTAGGGGGTTTATTAGAGTAGTTGGGTTTATGTTTAGTATAGTAGTCTGTCTGTGTCTATGTTGCATGTTTGCACTTAGTCTTTGATAGCTTCACGTTCATCTGTTTGTTGTTTTGTTTCGTTGTCCTTCTTCTAATAAAGAGAAGATGTATTTTCCACACGCTGCGCCTTGGTCCTCTCTCTCTCCCATTGACGATCGTGACACACAGGAGGCTGCAGGGCTGTACAAAAACTGATCAAGCACTTCTCTCACTGTGAGAGTCTGTTGTTCTGATCTCCAGTCACTGTTAAACAGTAGGAGTTCTATGTATCTACCAGGAGTGGGCGATATTAACCTTCTTAATAAAATAAAGCCAAATAAATTCATGGAATGATGAATTTAGTTTATATAGTTACTAGTTTATGCAAGTTTGATATGATATTAATTGATGAGCATAGACATAAATATATGTATACACAATATACTCTAAAGCTCCAAACCATGTTTCATACCTTTGAGACAATGATCTCCATGTCTACTGTCTCATTGAAGAGCAGGTAGCCTAGTGGTTAACTTCTTAGCGCTAGGGGTGAGATTATTATTTTTTTTTTTAAATAAAGTGCCCAACATAAACTGACATTTTCTCTGGCCCAGATTGTAGAATATGCATATAATTTACAGATTAGAATAGAAAACACTCCAAAGTTTCCAAAACTGTCAAAATATTGTCTGTGAGTATAACAATACTTATTCTGCAAGCGAAAACCTGAGAAAATGTAACCCGGAAATTATATATATATTTTTTAATCTGTGTTCCCTGGCCCGTCTAACCTCCATTTAAAGGGGTATCAACCAGATTCCTTTTCCAATGGCTTCCTTAGGCTGTGATCAGGCTTTAGACATAGTTTCAGGCTTTTCTTTTGAAAAATGAGCGACATTTTTCAAAAGCAGTCAGGTGTTCTAGCGGTTGTTTAGGAAAGTGATCCCGTAAAAGGGATCCGTAGCGCAGAGAAGTGAACCTTTTCTCAATAGGGGGGCGCCATTTCGACTTTGTAAAAATTAGTTCCCAAATTAAACTGCCTCGTACTCAATTCTTGCTCGTACAATATGCATATTATTATTACTATTGGATAGAAAACACTCTCTAGTTTCTAAAACCGTTTGAATTATATCTGTGAGTAAAACAGAACTAATTTTGCAGCAAACTTCCTGTCAGGAACTGAAAAATCTCAAATCGGGGGCTCTGTTCCAGGGTCAGTTTATAAATTTCCATGTAATCTATGGGTCGACATGCACTGCATACGCCTTCCCCTAGATGTCAGTAAGCAGTGAGAATTGGAATGGTGTGTCTAGGTAGATCTGAGGCCGTATAAAAGCTCTTGGAACCGGGTGTGCACTCTTTTCAACGTTCATCATGACGCAAGACAGACCTCAGGATTGCATTCTGAAAAGCTCTCGTTATAGGCTTTAGATATATCCGGCTCTGATTTTATTCGATATAGGTGTTAAAAACATCATAATGTAGTTATTTTAAACCGAGTTATATCAGTTTATATCAGTATATTGCGATTTTCGGTATTTCATTTGTGCTGCGTTATAGTGAGTTGGGCACGTCTTCGCCACATGGCTAATGTTTACTGCTAATTCCAAAGTTGAAGACGACAATCTACAACCGAGCAACGATTCTTCTGGACAAAGGACAACTTGCACAAGATTCTGATGGAAGCTCATCAAATAGTAAGAACTATTTATGATGTTAATTCGTTGTTCTGTTGAAAAATGTTAAACTACTATTCCGGCATTAATTTCGGTGCGGTCTCACTTTAACGCACGCTGTATGTCGTAGTAACGTTAATTTAAAAAAATCTAACACAGCGGTTGCATTAAGAACTAATGTATCTTTCATTTGCTGTCCAACCTGTATTTTTTAGTCAAGTTTATGATTAGTTATTGATTAGATTAGGTGCCTCTCCCAAGATTTTTCCCGACATTTTGTTTGCAGCTTGGCTGCTATTCTCATTGTACAATGAGAATGAAAAATTTAATATCTTTTGCTGGTTTATTCGCTATCGCTAACGTGCATGAATCAATGCTGCTGTGGGGTTGGCTATTGTAGTAAGCTAATATAATGCTAAATTGTGTTTTCGCTGTAAAACACTTAAAAAATCTGAAATATTGGCTGGATTCACAAGATCTTTGTCTTTCATTTGCTGTACGCTGTGTATTTTTCATAAATGTTTTATGATGAGTATTTAGGTAATTCACGTTGCTCTCTGTAGTTATTCTAGTTGCTTTGGGGAGAGTTGTGATGGTGGCTGCAATGTAAAACTATGATTTATACCTGAAATATGCACATTTTTCGAACAAAACATATGCTATACAATAAATATGTTATCAGACTGTCATGTGATGAAGTTGTTTCTTGGTTAGTGACTTTTTATATCTTTATTTGGTCGAATTTGTGATAGCTACCTATGCAGTAAAAAAATGGTGGAGAAAAAAAAGTTGTGTCTTTTGCTATCGTGGTTAGCTAATAGAAATACATATTGTGTCTTCCCTGTAAAACATTTTAAAAATCAGAAATGATGGCTGGATTCACAAGATGTGTATCTTTCATCTGGTGTCTTGGACTTGTGATTTCATGATATTTAGATGCTAGTATTTACTTGTGGCGCTATGCTAGGCTATGCTAGTCAGCTTTTTTACTGATGAGGGTGCTCCTGGATCCGGGATTGGGACTAATTAGAAGTTAACTGTTTTGTAATGTAGTATATATTATAACATTAACCTCACTAGGGTATGTGTGACGCTAGCGTCAACAGCCAGTGAAACTGCATGGCGCCAAATTCAAAACAACAGAAATCCCATAATTTAAATTCCTCAAACATACAAGTATTTTACACCATTTTAAAGATACACTTGTTGTAAATCCAGCCAAAGTGTCCGATTTCAAAAAGGTTTTACGACGAAAGCACACCAAACGATTTTGTTAGGTTAGAGCCAAGTCATAGAAAAAGACAGCCATTTTTCCAGCCAAAGAGAGCAGCAACAAAAAGCAGAAATAGAGATAAAATTAATTGAGTGTCATCTGATGATCTTCATAGGACTTCATGTTACACAATACATTTATGTTTTGTTCGGTAAAGTTCATATTTATATCCAAAAATCTGAGTTTAGGCGGGACGCTACTGTTTCACTTGGCAAAAAGGCAGAGAAAATGCAGAGCGCCAAATTCAAATGAATTTCTATAAAAATTACTATAAAAATCAAACTTTCATTAAATCACACATGAAAGACACCAAATTAAAGCTACACTGGTTGTGAATCCAGCCAACATGTCAGAATTCAAATAGGCTTTTCGGCGAAAGCAAAGTAGGCTATTATCTGAGGATAGCAACATAGTAAACAAAGAGAGAAGCATATTTGAACCCTGCAGGCGTGACACAAAACGCAGAAATAAAAATATAATTCATGCCTTACCTTTGACGAGCTTCTGTTTTTGGCACTCCAATATGTCCCATAAACATCACAAATGGTCCTTTTGTCCAATTAATTCCGTCGATATATATCCAAAATGTCCATTTATTTGGCGCGTTTGATCCAGAAAAACACTGGTTCCAAAATGTGAAACGTGACTACAAAATATCTCAAAGGTTACCTGTAACTTAGCCAAAAAAATTCGAACTACTTTTGTAATACAACTTTAGGTATTTCTTAACGTAAATAATCGATACAATTG
The DNA here is from genome assembly GCF_029448725.1 of Salvelinus fontinalis. NCBI lineage: Eukaryota > Metazoa > Chordata > Actinopteri > Salmoniformes > Salmonidae > Salvelinus > Salvelinus fontinalis. Next base: position 162,147 of record NW_026600337.1, on the reverse strand, counting down.
AAGACGGGATGATCTGTGTTCAATACAGGATTAAAACCAACTGTAGCTAGCTTTCTGGTCACGCGCTTCTATCTAACAGGACACTTCCAGTGACCCTAGATCAAAATGGCCGTACTTCTTCATTACACAAAGGAATAACCTCAACCAATTTCTAAAGACTGTTGACATCCAGTTGAAGCGGTAGGAACTGCAAGAAGGTCCCTTAGAAATATGGTTTCCCAATGATATCTCATTGAAAAGAGAGTGACCTCAAAAAAAAAAAAATCTGAATGGTTTATCCTCGGGCTTTCGCCTGCTAAGTAAGTTATGTTATATTCACAGACATGATTCAACCAGTTTTAGAAAGTTCAGAATGTTTTCTATCCAAGTCGACTAATAATATGCATATCTTATCTTCTGGGGATGAGTAGCTGGCAGTTTAATTTGGGCATGCTTTTCATCCAAAATTCCGAATGCTGCCCCCTACCCAAGAGAAGTTTTAAATTATTCTTTAGAATTACAAAATGTTACCTAAATCTTGCAGGTACAATGCTTTATAATTGTAACAAACATGTACATGTTCTTATAGTAAGGTTTATAATGTTTTCATTTCAACTCACTCAAAATAATAGCTATTTGGTCAGCATTAGTGTGAATGGTTTAACCTTTATTAATAGTTGTTATTTAGTCAGCATCATTATGAATGGTTTAATCTTTAATAGTTGTTATTTAGTCATTATCATTATGAATGGTTTAACCTTTAATAGTTATTTAGTCAGCATCATTATGAATGGTTTAACCTTTAATAGTTGTTATTTAGTCAGCATCATTATGAATGGTTTAACATGTAATAGTTGTTATTTAGTCAGAATCATTATGAATGGTTTAACACCGGAAGCCAGCCTCACCAATGTTTCGGAGGAAACACTGTACAGCTGGAGCCCAAAGTTAGGGTGCGTGCATGCGCCCGGCCCGCCACAAGAAGTCGCTAGAGCGCGATGGGACAAGGCTATCCCAGCCGGCCAAACCCTCCTCTAACACGGACGACGCTGGGCCAATTGTCCGCCGTCTCATGGCTCTCCCGGTTAAAGGTTAAACCATTCATAATGATTATGAATGGTTCTGTTCTGCTCATTGTTTACAGTATGTTATTATAATTAATATTATAATGCTTTGGAGAACTACACAAAAGTCACAGATGGTGATAATCTAACTATTGGTGTCCCCAAAGATACAGTATATACATGGTCTATTACTCTTTTTATATAACAGTAAAAGTCTGCTATCAAAATTCTTCTTTTATATTTCATTATACTCAATGAGGACATTAATTAATACCTACCAGCAATGCAAACTCTTAATTGGATTAGGATGATGTACAGGTGAATGTAATGAAGATGATGTTTACAGATCAAAATGGCCAGAGGAGTGGATTAAGCTGCCTTAACCTTGATGAGGAATGATATGCTTTGAAATTAACTTGGAACTTATGCTGGATCCTCCGTTTATTGTCAGTCTCACACCCCATTTGACTTTGCCAGAGAGAGAAGTGCTTGATCAGTTGTTGTACAGCCCTGCAGCCTCCTGTGTCACTGTGTCTCTGGCACAATATTAAACAGCAGAGTATTCAGTCTTCAGGCTGTTCATCTGGAGATAAACCTGTTTCATGCTATTGTCTCTGGAGATGGTGAACCGACCCTGAACAGACTGGGGGTAGTAAGTGCTTCTGCTGTCATAGGTAATAGTTGCAACCCACTCCAGTCCTTTCCCAGGAGCCTGTCTGATCAAAGCCATCCAGTAGCTATTGTATTTTTAACTACTGGTCCAGACTCAGTCAGTGTCTGACCCTGAACACCTGTTGACGAAATGAGAGCATTTCAAACTTGAAGAAAGACTGGGCAAGAGATCGGATTTTTGTGTAGTTTGAATGTTAGAGTCTTGAGTCTTTTATTGTGTAGTGCTTTGTGATATTGCTGTATTGTTTACAGTCATGATACTTAGTATTTTTATGGTGTGACACAAAGAGAGGAAGTAGTACACCAGTTAGCCATGTTGTTAGACGGGGTTTTTGTACAGCTGCTTCACCAGCTTCAGTCAGTGTGTCTGTCGAGCACAATAATAAACAGCAGAGTCCTCTGATCTCAGACTATTGGCCTCTAAGAACTGGGTGCTTGTGGAGACGTCCTCAGTCAGGATGAACTGGCCTTGCAGGGAGTCTGAGTAGTCTGGAGCATCTGTTGAACCAGAGTCAATGCTCCCAATCCACTCCAGAGCTTTGCCTGGTTTCTGCCTTATCCAGCTCATTTAGTAGCTTGTCATATCAAACCCAGAGATTTTACATGACAATTTAAACAGGTCTCCAGGTCTTTTCACCTGAGAAGGAGACTGATCCATCTCATCACAGCAAACACCTGCAAAACAAAAATGTTGACACTCAGTTGAAGATCTGGTATTTACATACATGTTGAGTTTAACCATGATACTCATACATTCTTCAGTCACCATGTAATGCTTTACTTACTGTGTATGGACATCACCATGACAATTAAACTCCAGACAGTCAGAAGCTCCATTGTTCAGTATTAGTTAGTACAGGACTTGTAATGTCAGTCCAAGCTGCCTGTAATGAGAAGGCCAGAGATGAGTGTATTATTATAAAGGGATGAAGGGGAGGGAGACTTTGCATAGACCGCCCTCTAGAGGTTTAAATACAGACTGAATGGGAGAAATCTTCTGCTCTATTCCTTGATTCTCTCTACTCTCTGTCCTTTATTCTGCTCTCTGTAGTTCAGATTTTACTCATGAGATGTGTTGACAAGATGTAATGGCTTTAGTATGCTGTGTTAAAGATCGGAAACAAAAGTTCAAATTTTTTATTTGGGTTTACGTTTATTTACAGCTTTTAATGATGTATGGTTTTAACAATTTTTGTAATGTTCATTTATCAAATTATAATTTAACTGTTTTTGAGACTGAGCATTAATCTTAAATATGTTGATATCTTGGTGTGGAGATACATTTATATTATGTTGTGCTTGCATCATTCTCACATGGGTATCTGGGTAATTGTTCAGGTCAAGTACTCGTTTGTATCACTGTGGAGGGTAGCGAGCACAGTAATACACAGCTGTGTCTTCAGGTTGCAGGCTCTGCCTTTTTAAAGACACAGAGTTGCTGGAGGGATCTCTTGAAATGGTGAACTTGTTTTTCAGTGAATCAGTTTTGTAGATATGTCCATCATCCCATATATGGGAAATCCACTCCATTGCTTTCCCTGCAGGCTTTCGAACCCAACCTGTGGGAAAGCTTATGCTGCTATCACTAACAGAATACCCAGAGACCTTACAGGTGATGATCGGAGACTCTCCAGGCAACCATTAAACTTGGCTGACTGAGTTCAAGACCGCCACAACACACATCTAAGGGGAAAAAAACATAATTAGTCATATGCTACATAGTATAGCTCAGTGTGACTGTTAAGGATATTGTTAAATTAAAATTTTCTTGAGCCTCAACCCATTCCTTCCCCGAAATCTTGAGAGACTCACAGGAGGCAGCTGCCAGCAGGAGCAGCAGCAGAGATGCAGGGAACATGGTTTGTGCTGAAGCTGAACTGGTGGGCGCTGTTCTTATCTACTCCAACTGACTCTGAGACAGACAGTCCACTTTTTACAGAGAGGGGTGGTGTGTTAGGCTCCTTTGCATGTAGAGTTGGTATAAAAGGATAAGACTGTTATTAACTGGGTTGACCTGCATTATGAACAGTCAAAATGAACTTGGATTGGATTGTCAATTTCTTTAAAATACATAATATTATGTGCAGTATATTATTACTATTATCACTTCCTTTGTTATAGTAATCACTGAACAGCTCTAAATCAGAACATAATTACATTTTGGGGGTTTCTCAAGGGTGTATCCTTGGTCCATCCCTGATTTTAGTTTACATGAATTACTTTCATCTGGTATCCAAAAGTAAATTTTTGTACAGTTTCATTCCAAAACGCTGTCCATTTTCAGAAATGTTGGTAGAATAGCTTTTGTTTAACCTCTAGGGGGTGTGGGACGCTACCATCCCACTTGTCCAACATCCAGTGAAATTGCAGAGCGCCAAATTCAAAAACAGAAATACTCATTATAAAAAATCATGAAACATACAAGTGTTATACATCGGTTTAAAGATAAACTTCTTGTTAATCCAACCGCTGTGTCAGAATTCAAAAAGGCTTTACGGTGAAAACAAACCATGCGATTATCTGAGAACAGCGCCCAGCAGATAAATCATTACAAACAGTTAGCAGCCAAGAAGACGAGTAACAAAAGTCAGAAATAGCGATAAAATGTATTACTTACCTTTGATGATCTTCATATGATTGCACTCCCAAGACTCCATGTTACACAATAAATGTTTGTTTTGTTCGATAATGTCCCTCTTTATATTCAAAAACTTCCGTTTCATTGGTGCGTTTTTTTCAGTAATCCATTGGAACAATGAGCGGTCACAACAGACAGACGAAAAATCTAAAAAGTACCATAAAGTTCGTAGAAACATGTCAAACGATGTTTATAATCAATCCTCAGATTGTTTTTGTCATAAATAATCGATCATATTTCAACCGGACAATAGCTTCGTCAATAGAAAAGGAATATCAAGGAAGACGCACTCCCGGTCACGCGCTGGACTCATGTCTAGATTATTATTTTGATTTTTTCATTTTTCAGAGTAAAAGCCTGAAACAATGCCTAAAGACTGGCCACATGTTGTGGAAGGCATTGTGAACTAGGTCATACGTCTTTGTATGGTGGATAGGCTTTCAATGGAAAAACAGGCATTTCAAAATAAAGGCACTTTTTGGATGGATTTTCCTCAGGTTTTCGCCCACCATATCAGTTAGGAAATACTCACAGACATTATTTTAACAGTTTTGGAAACTTTAGAGTGTTTTTTATCCAAATCTACCATCTATTATATGCATATACTAGCTTCTGGACCTGAGTAGCAGGCAGTTTACTTTGGGCACACTTTTCATCCAAAATTCCGAATGCTGCCCCCTACCCTAGTGAGGTTAACTTCTCTGCGCTACGAATCCCGTTAGCGGGATCACTTTCCTAAACAACCGCTAGAATTGCAGGGCGCCAAATTCAAAAATATTACAAAAAATATTTATAATCATGCAATCACAAGTGAAATATACCAAAACACAGCTTAGCTTGTTGTTAATCCACCTATCGTGTCAGATTTTGAAAATATGCTTTGCAGCTAAAGAAATCCAAGCTTTTGTGAGTGTATCAATCAATGCTACAACAGCTAGCCCCAAATTAGCATGGTCACGAAAGTCAGAAAAGCAATAAAATGAATTGCTTACCTTTGATAATCTTCGGATGTTTGCACTCACGAGACTCCCAGTTACACAATAAACGTTCTTTTTGTTCGATAAATATTAATTTTATAACAAAAAAACGTCATTTGGGTTGCGCGTTATGTTCAGAAAACTACAGCCTCGTTCCGGTCCTGAAAGAAAGAAGAAAATTCCCAAACGTATCAGAATAAAAAATATTTAAAAAAATATTTATAATCATGCAATCACAAGTGAAATATATAAAAACACAGTTTAGCTTGTTGTTAATCCACCTATTGTGTCAGATTTTGAAAATATGCTTTACAGCAAAAGAAATCCAAGCTTTTGTGATTTTATCAATCAATGCTAGAACAGTTAGCCTTATATTAGCTTGGTTAGCTTGGTCACGAAAGTCAGAAAAGCAATAAAATTAATCGCTTACCTCTGATAATCTTCGGATATTTGCACTCACGAGACTCCCAGTTACACAACAAATGTTCTTTTTGTTCGATAAATATTACTTTTATAACAAAAAACGCCATTTGGGTTGCGCGTTATGTTCAGAAAACCAAAGCCTCGTTCCGTTCGACGAAAATTCCCAAAAGTATCCTTAATGGTCGTAGAAACATGTCAAATGTTTTTTATAATCAATCCTCAGGTTGTTTTTAAAGAAATTATGAAAGAGATTGTGTGTTGTTCAATGACAGACCTGCTTTTGTTTAAAATCTCGCACTTGGTTTAATTTCAGAAAGGAATATAATAATATTTTGCAAAACGCTATATATCCGCCTAACTCTCAGAGAAATAAGTAGTGTCTGCTATTTTTTACACAGTCAAATAAAACAAATAACTACATTTTTCATAAAGAACTGTGGAGAAAAAATAAGAAACCCACGCACTGCTCTTGCTAGTATCACTGATATTTATTAAGCTTTACGTATCGGCCTCAAGGCCTTCGTCAGAG